>NC_134406.1:228635683-228935683 GCF_038048845.1 Mixophyes fleayi | reverse complement strand
ACTACTGCTGTTGAAGAAGATACACCTAGCCAGTGGGCTGCCACAGTCATGTAGTCTTTTGTTTGACCAGTACCTCTTGTCCACATATCCTGGTTAGTCTGTAGGTAAGTGGATAGTTGGTACAATTGAATTTTCTAGGGAATAAAAATATTTCCACATGCAAGAGGGAGATTTTTTGGTTACTGTGTACATTTGAAATGTTGACCAGCCAATACTGCCTGCATTCAAATTGTCAACCTAATACTATCTATATTTCAAATCGACCTAATAATATTGATAATGTCATTATTGTCGACTTTCTAACCCTGTCTATATTATGGCGTTGACCATATAAATTCTGATCATGTAACTATCGAACATATGTATCACACCCAGCAAGTAGTAATGAGGTGCCATTCCTAGCTCCCTGAGCCGCGAGCTGAAATCCAGCGAGAAAAGTACCGTAATACCGGTATTTACGCGCCTATTACCGTAATAACGGTAATAGTGAGCACGCCGCGAGATTTTTGGCTATTACAACAATTGAATATGCCCCTATATATGCTTCAGCAACTTTCTCAAACCATTTCAGTTGTGGAGTGGCAGTTGAGAAGTGATCATGTGAAATGACTTTAAATGATTGTTAATGCTATAAATAGTATAAACAGCTCAAAATCACATGATTTTACTTATTCTTCCCATTATTTAACTAAATCCAGATCCAAAACTAAAACCAAAAATTCTCAGGATATTTGGCCAAAGACCAGAACCAAAACCAAAACATGAAGAAGTTTTAGATCCAAAACCAAAACATGGGTGTCCGCGCATATCTCTAGTTTCTGTAAACCTGTCTTTTGGACTGTTTATTCATGTTTAACCCTTGGTATTGGATGACAACTTGACTATGCCTTGACCCTCTGGCTCTCAATACCGATCTACATTTCTGACTATTCTCCTATCGGATTACAACCTATCAATTCTGGGAACTACGCTTGCATGCACTGGTACTGTGACAGTTTGAGTCATGGTTTTTCCCCCAAGATTTTTAAAATACTTTTTTGCTACTGGAATCCACTCTTTGTAATATTATCCGATTGAGGACGGGAACTCAGTGTAAATGATATACACTGTGTGTGCTTCTAAATATTGCGATACAAGACAGAAAATCCAAGAGCAGGTATAGAGATTACTGGACAGTCTGGAAGCATGGTTACAGGAACACTAAGTCCAATATGAGGAACCAAAAAAAAAAATGTCTCTCTTTCTACAAAACCCTTACTAAACCCTAAACCCTCTACAATTTGGTTACTGCTCACATTACTCCACAGAAACTACCTTTACTAAAATAGTCAATGACCTACTCACTGCTAAATCTACTGCCCCATACTTTTTACAGCCTTTCTGCTACTCCAAACTCTCTCTTCTTTTGCAACAAACCCATTAAGATACCGTCCATGCTGCACCACTAGTCTGATAAGTCTGGCCAAGTTAGTGGTTAGAAAAGACGGGGCAAGAACAGCAAACAAGTACAACTATAAATTGTTCATTACAGCTAATAAATAATTGATTATTTTCAAACTCAGCAATAATATTGTTGAACGTACATTGAAATCTGTGGAACATTTCATGCCTGATTGTCCATCTGACACAGGTGGCTTCAGGAAAATGACTTTGCTGCTCTGAAAACCAGCTTTGACCCTACAGTGCATTTAGTGCTCCTAAGAATTTGCTTGAACTTCATCACTGCGGTTCAAACAACTGAACCATCAAAATGAATCTTAAGCTATTTTTTACATCACTTCATTTTTCATATCATACGCAGCTATATTTGAAAGTGCACATGCTTTTCGTACACTCTGCCCCATGTATTATAGAATTTGGGGAGGAATAGCAATTATTGGGTTTGGAAAACCTACAACATATTTTTACTGATGATGATGATGAGTGAATTTCCCACTTTTCATCCCACAAACAAATCCCTAAAATTATAATCTCTTTTTACAAAATACATCAATATCAAATATCTAATATATATAAGCCTAGCGGCGTGTGTTAGTCTGTGTGTGGAAAAAAAAAAAAACAAGCTGCAGCGCCACCTGCTGGGCGGAGTTATACACTGACCTACTAAATTCTTAGCATTATCTAATATATAAAAGTAAAGTGTGTTAGTGTGTGTGTGTTGAAAAAACTATTTTCTCAGAAAGGGCTCATCCAATTGACCTGAAATTTGGTATACTAACATTATTTGACAAAAAAAATAGAATAGTGAAGTCAGTTAACTTCCATCATCCCCCCTTCCCCTCGTGGGAGGGGTAGTAAAGGCTAAATTTACGAGTTGAGGGGTCAAACTCATTTTCGTGAGGTAATTTTACCTCATGAACACACATTAAAAAGGGCGCTTGCGTCGGGAAGTAACGCTCTTCCCCTGAGGAGGCCTGGGCTAGGCCCAAATGCATGACAAGAACCTTTTTAACACCATAAGTAGCTTGATTTGAATAGAATGCATGAGTATCATGCACGGGTTAACTTGTAATTTTATATATATTAAGTTCTTACAAGAAAGCCCAGCATAAATAATGTTCTTTTTTTTTTCTCTTTTTCTATGGGAATATTCTAACCTCTAGATTTCAAAGAACTAGCAGCACAGTTAAATGATTTATTGCTTGGTTTTTAAGGAGAGGAAATCTGTTTCCACCCACATTTGTTATCTGTGATATTATATCTATTACAAGCTGTAAGGAAACAAGATCCTGAAAACTGTGGCATTTTTAATACATCATGATAATGAGCAGCTATCAAGTAGTTAAAAATCCCCACTGAAACAATAGACTGTGCACTCAGCTCCCACACCAATAATTACATGTCAATATGTCTGATGTATAAGCAAAATGATGAATTAGCCTAAAAGCCATTAGAATGGCTGTTCCTAAAAGAGACATTTCACCTTAGAATACATGCAGTTCAGAGACAAATGTTATTATGGCAACTGGTGCATAGGCTGGAATAGAATCTGGCTGTGCTTGACTGTCACCTTCTAAAATGCTGGAGTAAACAGGAACGGTCCATTTGTGGACACCTTCAGATTTCATATCAAGTAAAATGTAATTGGGGGCACTGCAATGTTTGACAGAGGCTATTTCCAGTTGTTACGCCACACAAAAAGACTAGTAGAGTTATTGTCAAGTTCGTTCTTACATGTTAAGGAAGTAAATACAAATAAGAGTGATGTTATTGGGAGTTATATAATAGTAAGTGCAAATGTTATTCATAGTAACTAAGAACCAGTTTGGGCAAATTATGCAATGAAAGCAATGTCTGCTTGGGTGCTATGGGTGACTGCATATGTTTATTTTGTTAGTAAATCCCCCTCCGTCCCATTATATTTACTTCATTAAAAGGTTTCCAGTGGTTTTTGTTGTTGCTTATTTCAATCATAATAGGTGATGTTTGAAAAATGGTTTTGTGAAAACCATTACATCTTAAAACATATATTAATAAGAATTACCACAACAATATCAATAATCATAGTTAATAACCTATAGAATATTTAACAAACAGTGTGGTTCTCATTTTTTAATAGAAGGGAGAACAACATATGGTACCAATGTTAATGACAAGATAGGTTGTTTTTTTTTTTTTCATTTTCCATAATCCTATTTTCTCTTCACCTCTCCTGAACCTAACCAAATGTTGCAACGTTATTTGTCAGGTGCTGCTTCTGCATTATGACTTTAATAGTCCTCTATCAAAACTGAAGACATTGGAAACTAATATGATGGAATTTCAGTGATCGAATCTGACCTGGAAGAGCGTGCAATCCAATCTGCCAAATTGATCAGGCATCACAACGCCAACTCAGCCTTACAAGAACACAAGACACAAACCTCTGCAGCCAGGAAATACAACAGAGTAGCATGGCTAGCATGAAATCTATCATACAACATAATTGCAATACATAGGCCTACATGATTCCACATAATTATATTTATATTTCACGTGTTGAGATATAAAACCAGGTGTAACATTTCTCTGCCCTGTGCTTAGTAAAAGAACAGCAGGGGAAATATATAGGTTCTCTAAATACATTCAACACAGGGTGAGGAAGAAGGAAGAAAAATATAAGGCATTTCTAACTAGCCATTTCTTTAGCTCAGCGGTTGTGCTCTAGGTTGGGAAGTTATTGACGTATTCTGCTCTGAAATATAGAAACGGCAGAGCTGTTGAGTGCTCAGCTTGCATGAACTCGTTATAACATTATTATGCTTGGTGTGGAATAGAAAATTAATTGCCTGTCCATGTATTGTAATATATCATTTTCTGTGAAGTGAGATCTAACACAATCTCCTGCATAGAAGTAGAGATAAAATTACATTTTATTTTCTATTATTAAAATAATTTGGCATTTTCTCAGTTTCTGTAAAAATGGCAGTTTAATTGTTCATGTATAGAAAAAAGCAGTAGAACTGCTACTAAAATGCATTGTCTGTAAATCTAGAACATATATATATATATATATATATATATATATATATATATATATACATGCACACATGTGTACCTGTTTTCCATGTGTCTGATTTTTTTTAATTAATGATCTAATCGGAATTATATAGGGTCATTAATTTTTGCATTTTACACATGAGCAATTGCATTTGTATTTTCTACAGCAGTATATTTAATTACTTACTGTGCAACCCACTCCCTCTCTGTTATCCTAAATAAAATGCAAAATAGATGAAAAGCTTTATTAGAAACCCAACCCAGAGAAAAATATTTACACGTCCTTACGTGATCTAAATAATACATAATATGATATTAACTTTTAGGTTTTTGTTTATTGGGTGAATTTTATGTAGTTTGTAATACTGCATTGCACATCCATGTACACCAAGGGGCTCATGTAGAGTTGGATGTATGTCAGGCATATAAGAAGATTCCCATTTGATTGTTTAAAAGAAAACAACAAATGATTATGTTATGTATTTTGTATGTGTTTGTATTAAATTATATGTTATATGGTAAATGTAACTTTTGTATTTATTAATATTATGGTTGAGACAGTATTTCCTTTGTGAAGGTGATATTTCACACATTACACTGCTATATTGTGTACAAATGTGATCATGTGACTTTACCATTTACTGGTAACATTGTCAAGCCCCACCTACACTATCTCTACACTATTCTTATGCAAATTGTAATTGAATACCCTCCTAAATGTTAAACACACCTAACTCTATGTAGACTGAAAATGAATGCAGTGTGCAATTCAAGAAGTATCTGTGCACAAATGGTTGTAGTTATAGTGCTCTTTAGGATACATCCATGTAAACCATAGGATTGTGCACTCAATGTAGCACTAATGTCTTTTTGACAAATATCTCTCCTGACCTTCATTTTTTTATAAGAGTTAAGATTTGTGAATTTGGAGTCATGTACAGGTCGGAAAGCAATAAACCGTTAGGTGACTTATGAAGCTGAAACTCACTGTAGCTTTGTACGCATCCATGGTATGTTGAGCCTGAGCTCTCCTCAGTTGCATGCAATACGCAACACAAAAATACAGAAAGTAGCAAAAATTGTTTACTCAGCATTCATTGATAATCCCTAATCCACATAATTCTGTACCCTCTTGATTATACCATAATGTGAAGAATGCACTCTGCCTGGCCTAGTACGGGATTCCTGGGCTCAGGTAATTTGTACTCCTTCCCCCCACCCCCTCTCGGTGTCCCTGCTTGTTTCGTACAAAGTCATGTGATATATAGCACTTCTTTTACTTCTTAATTGCCCATTTAATGAAAACAAGCATGAAGCACATTCTTTTGATTATGAATAAAATAATTGTAGTGATACCTCAACAGTAGGTACAAATGACCCTACTATTATGTCCTCTTATGTCTACTTCAACTCATTTAAATAATAGATGCTCATGACAACTATATTGTTGCACGTGACTGTCCATACTCCAGGAAGGACAACACACTAAAACTGTCATTCTTAATAATGCCTCCAATATCTATGTAGAAGAACAGATGTGACTTTTCTCAATTTAAGAGCAAAAGGAAGCAATTATTGAGAGTGAGATGGCCCTAAAGAAAACAACACCCTCCGTTGTACATTGAATGCAATAGACAATAGTGTGCTCTAAGTGCATACAAATTATGCTGATCGAATGCTGCTCTTAGTAAAGGAATTGTATACAAATATCTACATGTGATGTTAGATATAGATTTTACTGAGCACTGAAATAGTTATTGTGTAGAGTATTTATTTTTATATTTGTCTTTTTTAGTGTCCACATGTATGTAATATTACCCAGACACCAACAGTCTTTTTGCTAGAATGTAAGTGCTTTGTAAGGTTTAAATGATCAGGAAATTGATTAATTATCTGGGGAACAGGAGCATTACAGGACAGAAAGAGGCACCACACATAACTGTTATTATTAATTCATGTTTCCTAACAGAACCTATATCCTTCTCAAAAGGTCAATTACTAATATTTCCTGATGCTCATGCAGGAGTAAGCAAGTACTATATTAACATTTAATGGGGATTATTGCTTATACGTGGAGATAAACTGCTGTCTGTTATTGTTATTATGTAATTTATTTTTATTCAACATAGCAAATAGCAGATGTCTGTAATATTTATTACAGATATCGTAATAGAACATAGACATATGGACATTTTATTTTCACACGGGTCCCTAAAGCAGGGTAAATATATTTATATATATTTATATATGTATGCATGTTTTGTAATGTATTAATCATTATTTTAGTTTTATGTTGCTGGAGTCTGAACTTGTTTTATAATTTGCACTTAGTTAATTGTGGTATTGTTAAGCATGATCATGATAGGTTTTAGGGACCATAGCTTTAGTAAGTTACATGTCTTAACTTTCTCTATACATTTCTGAAGCAATATGTTAATAGTTTACATACATATTGGAAGGAGATCAGCAAATATATATGTTTAATTAAACATATCAATGTTGTAATTACCCCATACTTGCCAACTCTCCCGGAAAGTCCGGGAGACTCCCGAAATTCGGGTCAGGCTCCCGGGCTCCCGCGAGAGTTGGCAATTCTCCTGCATCCCGGAATTACCTTGTTAAAATGGCGCGATTCACCAAAAATCGCGCCAAAATGACGCGTTTGGCCGTGCCCCGCCCCCTAGTCACGCCCCTCTCCCGGAAACTTGTTTCCGAGAGTAGGTAAGTATGAGTTACCCACAACAACACTTCGTTGACTTAACTTTCTAGGCCACAGTATGGGAAGATTTGTGGTTTACAGCAGGGACCCTGTGATATATTCCTTAGTTTTCCTTGCCACAAGACTCAGATAGACTATGATTTTCAGGAAAGTTTGCAAGTAGGGGATCTGGGGTGCAGTTTCCCAGAGGAAAGATGGAAAACCACACTATTGGGATCAAGGATTATGCAAAAACGTAAGAGTATATTTACTAAACTGTGGATTTAAAAAAGTGGAGATGTTGCCTATAGCAACCAATAAAATTCTAATTATCATTTATTTAGTACATTCTACAAAATGACAGCTAGAATATGATTGGTTGCTATAGGCAACATCTCCACAAACCTGCAGTTTAGTAAATATACCCCTTACATCCCTTTAATCTAACTATAACAGGTCTAATTGATTCTTTAGCATAAAAATTCTCAATTTTTACTGCTTAGAACAAAGACAAGTCTAAATAACAACATAACTAAATATCTTGAAAAATGAAACGTAAGCACAAAACATGTTCCGATACACTGATTTTGAAGCACACAATTTTAGTCCTCTTTGTGTGTTTGGTTTTAATCCTTTTCAGTATATGTATTTCTGCAGGATATTTAATTACTTTGTGTTTGCCTTTATATAACACAATAAACTAATGCATTTCATGTTAGAGGATTTATCTCTTTAGTCTTCAAGCTAAAATCTCATAAAAAATACCAAAAACACATTATGTCAATCACAGATGCTTGAAGTATGTCAGTGGCTTTGTGTGATGTTATATAAGCATTTGTTCTTGTCCAGTTAGTGGAATCTATGCCCTAATAAACTTTCAGAACAGGCATAAAAGCATATGTTCAATTAGCTGGTGTTTTGTACAGTGTACATTACTTTACATTAATGTTTATTTATTTATTTATTTATTGTTTTGTTTTCGAAGCAGAGAACTAGCCCTAAAAACATAATATGGTACAATGATCTCCAGTAACAATAATTATTTCATAAGGCATTCCAAATATATTTGATATTGTTTCATACACTCATACTTTTAATTATATATGAATCTCTACAATTGTATAAGAAAATAAAGGTCATTTACAGGATGAAAAATTATTCAAGGCAAAAGTCCTGTTTGTGGGTTTTGATGTCATTGCACTTAGTTAATTTGTGCACTTGTTTCTGCTTCTGAAAATGTCACTTTTGTGACTTTCGTGGGAATGTATGGTGTTTGTTTGGACAGGGAGAGCCCTGGGCATTGCCATTTTTTGGCTGTGGTGCAGAGTTAATATACAATTGGAAAAGTGTATTTTTGGCTACATATTTAAATGAACAAAAGATGGATTAACTAGGCAATCTGAGCAATAAGAAAGTAGATTCAGGGAACTAACAGGCTGGATTCTTACACCTGCTTGGAGATGATGGGAGGTTGTACAAACCTTGGGAAGCAACCTAGAGGTGACTATACACATTCATTTTAGGTTTTAAAGTCTGCACAATGTCATGTTTACTACCCCAAAAGACGGCCTATTCCATACAACATTTGATTTTGATCTTCTAGAGGTTTACCTGGACAACTGGGAAATTCAGTTGGACAATCATCACATCTAACCATGTGCCATTGTGTGTGGACAAAACTGGCATAGATGTGGCCCATTGGAGATAACAGTGACAGAAGAACAATGATTTAAAGCAATAAAAATGACAGTTCAATTAAATGATTGAAACAGACCCTTTGTCATCTTTCTCCCTTTACCTCTATTTTGTCATCCAAGCATTGGGAGTTGTTTAGCCAAAAAATTAGATAAACAAGCAGTTTAACGTCTAATGATATGGGAAAAGTACTGTAATTAAGGGCGTGAACACAGAGGCACGTCTTCTTGGGTTGTGGATACAAGGGAACTGTAACTTATCCCAAATTGCAATCACAGCCTAAATTATTCAGGGATACTGTAAACCAAAAAATTCCCTGCAATTATTTATGTAGTGTTTATACAAACCAAACTTAAATGATATGCTACTTATTTAAGAACATAAATACAGAACATTATCAGATGGAGTTTATTGTGATGAAAAAAGTCACATTGTTTGGGAAAAAATTGTAACAAATTGACATGAAGTAAGATCAATGGAAAACAGTTTTCTTAAAATAAAACACTGTTAAAGACAAAAAAAAACAGAAAATTCACATACTTTCATGTAATCTGATGCCTGGGTGAAGGCTGGAAGGTGGACAACTCCTCAGAAGCGCACTGACCCCCCTATGAAAACCATGTTACCTCCCTTGCTCTGTGAGGACACTAAAAGCAGTGTGTCTAATCTGTTTCATTACTGGTTTTATTGTTTATATTTTTTCAGTCACAATTCTAGTCAGGAATTCTATAGATAGGATATCTAGGTTCTGGAACATAACAGATATATAAAAAGAAATACAGAAAACCAAGTATGAGTTTCTACACCTATACATAGGACCCACAAATATATTCGATTTCCTTTGGAACATTCTTTCTAAAGTTTCCTAATGAAGCTGGCATGTATAAATAACACATATCACAAGACTTCAAACTGGGTGTATGAAAAGTATTCTTTTTAAGTATATGATTTATATATCCTATGTAAATATATAATGCCCTTGCAGTCACCCCAACTAGTCCCTCTGGTCAAAGAAATTTATGTGATCTTTCAGCATGTGGGGGGTGGCGCAATGAACCATATTCTGTAGCACTCAACTCTCTGACACAAATCAGATACCCCTGTATTGATTAATTAATAAATTAACTAATAAATAATCAATAAATAATACATTAATACATTAAGACCTAGCCTTCACATGTACTCACATCTTTGGGAGGAATCAGGACCATATTAAAATATTATTTTCCTATATCCTGATTAGGCCATAATCATGACAGAATTCAATATATTTGTATAATTTTGTTTAAATAAATAAATATATATATATATATATATATATATATATATATATATATATATATATATATTTAAACAAAATACAAATATATTGCATTTTGTCATGATTATAGCCTATTACTCTGACTACTCGATTGCCTACTGCAATTGTATCCTGCAGCCTGTGGCCTGTTCAGATTAAACAGAAACCACTGATACTGCATCACTGGCAGAATTACTCATGGTTGGGCCTGATAATTTTATCAGAGGCTCCTTCCCTTCTTTTAGGGGTCTCTCTAGTGGCACCATCATCACGTAGAGCGGAAGCCACCTCAGTGCAGACATGAACCTCTGCAGTTGTCTCCAAAAATGTAACAAACGTTCATCTTGTTCACCCTTCTGAAGTATTGATGAAAGTTAGAGGTGCTTATGTGCCCCACTGTCTGGCTTCTTAATACCACAGTGTTGTACAGATTTCAGGTAATCATCGTCTTATTATTGTGCCTATTGGAGCTTGAACATGTGTAGCCATCCTATTACTCCAGCACAGGATATGTTCTGTGGATGGAAACAAGAAGTATGGGTGCTGGGCACAGTGGACATTAGGTAAAGTTAGATTTTTGCTTTGCCAGAAAATGCTAAATAACTTTTGTTAAAATGTATATTGCAATCTACAAATCTGTGGCTTATGTTACAACTACATCATTCTTAAATGTTGTCAGGTGGGTTCACAGATATAAATTTAGTGTCACACTCCACTCCCTGGGTATCTCCACCCGAGCCTCAAATACTGACTATCGCTTTAAATCTCTCTTCTTAGCACAGGCTTTAAATCTCTCTTCTTAGCACAGGCTGTCAGCCACGATTGCACCTGTGATTACTTCACCTGTGTGTTAGTCAGTTCTGCCATTGGTCAGCCTCCCTTTATAAGGCCCCTCATTTCACCTTTTCCTTGCTGGTTCTTCAAGTCTTACCTGACCTGATTCTATGATTGCTCTGTGATGCATATCCTGTTCCACAATCCGTGGTAAGCTGTGCTTCACTGCTGCCGTGTGTTTGGACTCCATCGATCTCTGCATATCTGTTCCACTGCCTGTGGTAAACGCTATGATCAACCTCTGCTATCTATTCTGTCTGCACCGCTGACTACTGCTGTTCCGTTCCACAATCTGTGGTAAGCTGTGGCTCATCGTTGCTGTGTATATCTGGACTTTGCTGATTTCCATGTACTAGATCCACCTACCTGTGGTAGTCGCTATGAGCAATGCCCGCTATCTACACCGCTGACTACTGCTGTTCCGTTCCACATCTCTGTGGTAAGCCGTGGCTCATCGTTGCTGTGTATATCTGGACTTTGCTGATCTCCATGTACTAGATCCACCTACCTGTGGTAGTGGCTATGAGCAATGCCCGCTATCTACACCGCTGACTATTGCTGTTCCGTTCCACATCTCTGTGGTAAGCTGTGGCTCATCGTTGCTGTGTATATCTAGACCTTGCTGATCTTCACGCACCAGTTCCACTTACCTGTGGTAATCGCTATGAGCAACGCCCGCTATCTACTCTGTCTGCACCACTGACTACTGCTGTTCCATTCCACAATCTGTGGTAAGCTGTGGCTCATCGTTGCTGTGTATATCTGGACTTTGCTGATCTCCATGTACTAGATCCACCTACCTGTGGTAGTCGCTATGAGCAATGCCCGCTATCTACACTGCTGACTACTGCTGTTCTGTTCCACAATCTGTGGTAAGCTGTGGCTCATCGTTGCTGTGTATATCTGGACTTTGCTGATCTCCATGTACCAGTTCCACCTACCTGTGGTAATCGCTATAATCAACGCCCACTATCTACTCTGTCTGCACCATCTTCATGATCATCATTTGCAATTTATTCAAGTCTTCATTGAACTCTTGTATTTATGTTGTATAATAAAGTGGTAATCTTTATTATCACCATTTGATGTCCAAATTGGATCATTCTTCTGCTGTGTAATCTGCTCTCTGTCTCACTGGGAACTTCCCTGGAGGGCCGCGACCTGCAGGCTGGAAGCCGCGGAAGCCCAAATTCCCTTGCGGGAATCACTATTTTTAATTGAAACATCCCTGTGCTTTGTACTTCCATTCAATTACATCACCACATTGGACAGGCAGTTCCGCTACTAAACATACAGAGCACCCTATTTCCAGGTGCGGTGTTGCTGTGAGAAGCTCTGCTACTTATCCCCCTGCAAATTTTCACTAATGCAAAGGGCAGAAAGACACGGAGAAGATTGGGCGCTAAGCTAAGAAATAACAATGGTAGTGGGAGAAGCCGCATTTCCTACTGGATGTAAGTGCAGCCACTAAGTAGAGCCTATATGATGATAGGGGGAGTTCCCACCCTCTGAAAGTTATTAGAACATGGTATAAAAGGTTTTTGGGGGCATGAGGATGTACAATGTCAGGTATGTTACAGATAAATAAACTTTAATGTGATAGGTATCACTGTGACAGCATAATTAAAAATTCTGGCCAGAATAATATACAGAATTATGACATGCATAAGGAGCAATGTATTGAGATGCTGGTAACACCGCAGGATGTGGGCTGCGAGTAGTGAATTAAATCAGTTCAAGTCAAAATAGTCACATGAAAATGTAGTGCAGATATGAAATTTATATTTATGCAAAAGTAGGTCCGTCCAGTGGATGATGCAAAGTATGTGAAGATAATTAAGAATGGTTCAATAATGTATAATTCCATACATAGACTGTTGAAGTCAAACATGTCCAGATATTGTTATGGGAAATATTTCCAATAACTCACATTTGTGAAAAGACGTTTCTCTTCTATAGTTCGGGCACTCCTTCCCTCCCCAAATGCGGGTGGTGTTGCTTGCTTGTGGTCCCATCGGAAACGTCTAGTTTTTCAAAGCTGCGCATGCGCAGTCTGACCTCGGTGTTTGCCGGCTGGTGATGATGCTGTGTTGTAGTTGCATGTATGCAGGCAATGTTTGAATGATTGTGGCAGCTCCTGGTGTTGAGTGTGGAATACTGCCAAAGTTGGTGTTGAAAGTTGAAAAATATAACGTTAATCCAACCGTTTTCGCCCCTCAAAAGAGTATGAGCTTCCTCAGGAATATGTGCAACATTAACGTTATATTTTTCAACTTTCAACACCAACTTTGTATACATTGCTAAAAGCAATGTATACAAAAATGACCAATAAATGGTGTAGCTCTTAGTACAGGTAGCGTTAGCATATCAAATCAAAACTTGTTAGGAAATGTCCTGGGATGATGACGTTTGCCAAGGTTACACCTGAGGACATGCTCGGCACAATTTTGTACTACATAAAAAAACATATCCGTTTCGACCCTCCAGGGTCTTTTTTAAGGGGGAGGAGCTGTTCTAAATCTCAATGTTTAAATAGCACATTGCTCCTAAATTATTGGACATAATCATCTACAGATGTGTTAATATTTTAAATGCTAAGAATATGTGATATTGCTCACCTTGTTCTTAATATTTTTTTAATCATCTGTTTCTATCCATAAAATAAACAACATAATTTCAGAATGTTTTTAAGAAAAAACTCATTTGTCCTATTGTGTATCAATACGTCACCATGACATTTCTTTCTGTCAGCGGTGCACATGATTATCTTAATGAACCCTCTGGATTTCAATAGTGTGTAGACCCATTCACCAATGAAGTCCAGTAACATCACTATGACAGGCTGGTTTCCATAGTAACTCGACCGTTCACACTCTATATAAAATAAAATGTTGAGAAGTCACTGGTAATATGGTCACCGTAGGAACATGGTCATATTATGCTTATTAAATGTATTGTATTGGTCATGATATGCTTGCAAAATGGATTATCTGCATAGAAACATATCGGTTCCCATAATGTGCTTCAACATGGTGTTGATTTTGCGCCTCCTCAATTATATATGTTTTCCAAAATATTCTTACTCCAAACAAAGAATCCTCTTCAGTTGTTGCAATACAAAGCATTGTGATGTTTCTATATACTGTATAATTCCAATCCTATGAAAGCAAACTAATTTCCCAGAAAACATAAGTGGATATTCCAGAGGCAACAGAGAAAAACAGTTTGGTCTTCGTACAGTTTCCTATATCTGAATCATATCCATGACTATTTGGGGTAATAATGGTAAAAACCTCACAGTCTATATAAATTGTTATAAGAGACTACAAGGAGACATCCTTGAACTGATAAAACACATGTGTGTATCTTCAATGAAACCTAATCTATTATTCCAATATAAGATAGCCCATTAGCTTTGTAATGAGAATCATTAAATGGCATATTATAATTACCCCAAAATAGAATTAATCATCCAGATAGCTTGGATCATAGATATCTTTTACATATCCCATTTTAATTCAAAATCTGCTTCCAGTCCATCTGGGTGAAGAGTTTTTATATCATAGAACCATGTCATCTCTCTTTTGTCTATTATTGAAATTATGTCACTACTCTGCCAATGATTGGTTACTAGATCTATGTCTACAAGGGTTTTTAATGATTTTACAGAGCAATGGTGTTTTATCTTAAAATGCTGAGAGACAGAATGTTTGTCATATCCTTTATATATTTTTCACTTGCTCAATTAATCTGGTTTTTAGTGTCCCAGGAAGTTGTTCCCATATCTGTATTCTGCAGCAACATTCTAAAAGGTATAAGATCTTTCTTTGCCGCTTTTTGCTGTTGCATTGATGAAATGTTGGAGGAAAACTGGCTAAATTGCACATTACTGTAAACTCTTATATTTGGTAGCCTCTTGTGTCCTGCTTTCAGGCTACCTACCCAAAGCTCATTAGTAATATGCAATACCCCTGTTGTGAAAGCCTGTTTGTCTCCCACAAATCTAGTCTGGATTCGTTAACTCAGTGCAGCCTATCCCCCACTGCCAGATTGGCTATCCTGCTCAAACATTCACTTGGGTTAGTGGTGGGTTTCAAGTGCTTATTTGAATTTGTGGCAGGAGTGGAGAATTGTTTTGGGTTTATGTAACTAGAATATGAGGCTGCATCTCTCTCTCTTTCTGTCTTGGCTACTTTGTGTAAAAGCAGGAGAACGTCCTGCTGCTTTTGTATGGACTTGTCCCTTGCTCTGCTGGCAGAGGAGTCGGTTCTGTGGCGCCATGATCAGTGCAGTGCTCTAAGGGAACTGGTAAATATAACATGTGTACAGTAGGAGGTTGAGTAGTAGGATCTTTGTGCAGTGAACCACCTGGATTTTGTTACCTGTACTTATTGTTATTCCTGTGTGTTATATATATATATATATATATATATATATATGTATATAGATATATAGGTGTAGTACCTATTTACGGTACTTACTACCCGAAAGATGACAGCACGACACGAGGAGTTCGACTGAAGAGTAGGCCGACCTGGAAAAGGAAGTACTTACCGGAATGCAGATGTGTTCAGATGACAACTCGCTGTGTTACCTGCTCCCGAAAATTACGTCATCCTCAAGCGCGACTTGCCTTTAAGGCAGCAATGGACGGAGCTGGTTAGGGTTAGGATTAGGGTTAACCCTAATGATTAACCCTAATATCCTTAACACCCCTAACTCCGAAAATAGTACATAAATGACAGGCAGCTCCATCCATCGCCGCCTTAAAGGCAACTCGCGATTGAGAATGACATCATTTTTGGGAGCCAGCAACACAGCGAGTCGTCATCTGAACACATCTGCATTCCGGTAAGTGCTTCTTTTTCCAGGTCGGCCTACTCTTCAGTCGGACTCCTCGTGTCATGCTGTCGGGGTAGTCAGTACCGTAAAACTGACTACCACCGACATATATATATATATATATAAATATACCCCCTGATGACATTGACCTGTGGTTGGGGATTTCATCCATTGAGTCTTCTACATTGGATTGAAACACTGGAGTTGGAGAGAGAGATCCCATTCAGATAAGCTTTTTTGTTTTGAACTAATTATACATGCGTTACTGTGTTTTCTTAATATATATATATATATATATATATATATATTTGGAATGTACCACACAAAGTAGTTGCTCTATATTTGGGAAAAGCAAGATATCTTAATTTGGGACTAAGGATGTGTTGTTGAAGACCGATTCAATTTTGGACCAGATAAGACATTATTATTTTTTCACATTGGTATGGGGCCAATTTGCACATTATTTATTACATTTTGCACATTATGTGGAGTGAAATATGTACTGCACTAGAAAGTGTCTTTCTATGTTTTTGACAATTTGTAGGTTATCCCTGAGTCACAGCAATGCATACAAAATTGGGCTGTCATTTTTATTCATGAGGTGGTGCTGTGGAAGATCACTGAATATTACTTTGAAGACACGCCTTTTCACATTGAGCCACGACCCGAGTTTTTAAGGCAGTGTGAACGTGGTATAAAAGGACTAGACTAACACAAACATTACTCACAAACAACACAGCACCAAAAAAAACACACTAAGAAGACACACTAATAAGTCAGAAAAAGACAGATAAAAATAAGAAGACCACTTTCAGAAATTGATTTATAACACTATCAATAACTCTCCAAGCACTCGCTTATTCTCCTCTCTACTATACACTAGCTTCTCACAACCCTATTAAACAGCTGAGCATTTTCTAATGCTGGTAATGTCAAAATTGCTTGTGAATTTAACTCTCCAATAGAAAGGCGCCAACCTACAGTCTTCATTCCAAACTCGTTAGGATTTTCGAAACCACTGATGTCTAGCCACTAACCACCAGTAAACTTTTTCGTATCCTCTAATATGACTAGCATCGTCGGCAGTTTGACATAGGAGCCTCAAATTGCCGGGTGTAAGGTTCAGCATTTTCAGGCACCAAACCCTCAAGAATTGATGGTGATGTGCTGTGGAGTATAACCACTGCACAAAGCAGGCAGGATGGCTTAGTGGTTAGCACCTCTTCCTCACAGCACTAGGGTCAAGAGTTAGATTCCAATCCAAGGCCTTATCTGTGTGAGTTTGTATGTTCTCCCAGTGTTTGCATGGATTTCCTCCAGGTGCTCCGGTTTCCTACAACATTCCAAAACATACTGGTAGGTTAAATGGCTACTATCAAAATTGACCCTAGTGTGTGTGTATGTGTGTGTGTGTGTGTGGGTGAGATAGGGAAATTCCCTATCACAGACACACAGACTAAATTAGACTCTAAGCGGCATTGGGGTAGGGACTTACAAATATCCTCTGCACAGCCCTTATATTAGTGACACTATATAAATGATGATGATGATGATGATGATGAAAGCTTAGTTTGATACCTTTACCCCTTGTTTTGTTTTATATGTGTGTATATATACTATATGCACAAAAGTATTGGCAACGCCTGTTAATTATTAAATTGAGGTGTTTCAATTAGACCTGTTGCCAGAGGTGTATAAAATCAAGCACCTAGCCATACGATCTCCATTTGCAAACATTTGTGATACAAAATGGGTCGTTCTGAAGAGCTCAGTGTCTTCAAGCGTGATACTGTGATAGGATCCCACCTTTACAATAAGACAGTTTGGGAAATTCCGCGGTCAATTGTAAGTGATATTATTAGAAAGTGGAAGCATTTAGGAACAACAGCAACTCAGCCATGAAGCGGAAGACCACATAAAATCACAGAGCAGGGTCAGCGACTGCTAAGGCTCATGGTGCGTGAAAGTCGCCAATGCTCTGCTGATTCCATAGCTGAGTTCCAAACTTCCACTGGCATTAATGTAAGCACACAAACTATGTGGCAGGTGCTTAATGGAGTGGGTCTCCATGGCCGAGCAGCTGCATGCAAGCTTTGGATGGAGTGGTGTAAAGCACACCAACACTGTACCAGGGAGCAGTGAAAAAGTGTTCTGTAGAGTGACAAATCACGCTTCTCTGTTTGGCAGTCAAATTGGCGATTCTGGGTTTGGGGGATGCTGGGAGAACATTACCTGCCTGACTGCATTAGTGGAGGAGGAATATTGTTATGGGGCTGTTTTACAGTGTTTATCTCCAGTGAAGGGCAATCTTACTGCTTCAGCATACCAAGTCATTTTGGACAATGCTATGCTTCCAACTTTGTGGCAACAGTTTAAGGAAGGCCTTTTTCTATTCCAACATGACTGTGCCCCAGTGCACAAAGCAAGGACTACAAAGACATGGTTTGATAAATTCAATGTGGAAGAACTTGACTGACCCACGCAGAGCCCTGACCTCAACCCCATTGAACACCTTTGGGATAAACTGGAACGGAGATTGTGAGCCAAACCTTCTCATCCAACATCAGTGCTTGACCTCATAAATGCTCTACAGAATGAATCCAACATCTTATGGAAAGCCTTCCAAGAAGATTGGAAGCTGTTATCGTTGCAAAAGTGGGACCAACTCCATATTAAGGTATATGTATTTGAATACAATGTCATTACAGTCCCTGTTGGTCAAGCATCCGAATACTTTTTTTAATATAGTGTATATTAATTTATCATCATCATCATCATCATCATTTATTTATATAGCGCCACTAATTCCGCAGCGCTGTACAGAGAACTCATTCACATCAGTCCCTGCCCCATTGGAGCTTACAGTCTAAATTTCCTACTATAGACACACACTCACACACATACAGACAGAGAGGGAGAGACTAGGGTCAATTTTTTGATTGCAGCCAATTAACCTACCAGTATATTTTTTGGAGTGTGGGAGGAAACCGGAGCACCCGGAGGAAACCCACGCAAACACAGGGAGAACATACAAACGCCACACAGATAAGGCCATGGTCGGGAATCGAACTCATGACCCCAGTGCTGTGAGGCAGACGTGCTAACCACTACGCCACTGTGCTGCCCACATATGATAATTAGAATCCATTTTTATAAATGAATAGAATATTCCTGTTGTATCTGTTTAAGTTTAAGCTTCTTTATCTCTGTCTACAATGCATGTTTATCTTTTATGTCCAATTATAATATCAATATACAAAACTTTGCTCCATGATTAGAACTTTTGTAACACATTTTACAAGTAACAAATGTCCTCTAATTGTTTTATTTTATCAGTTAATGTTCTATTATTATTTTTAACTTGTTAAACCAATGTCATCTATGAGATTTGTAAAAGAACAATGGAAATGAAGAATACAATGTAATTTTTTGGTCTTTATTGATAACGACAGAGCAAAGAGAAAAGTATCAATCTGGGTTATTTCTGTGAAGGTCTTTGTTTATTTCTTTTCATGTTTTATCTCCTTGCATTAGAGTTTTGCTATCTCTCCTTTGAGACTTTGACTTAATCAGATTTTACTTTGCTGTGTATTTTTTTGTTTGGTAATTAAAGAGTTTTTATATTGGCTTTTGTTTAGAAATACAAGGGCAATTCACATGATGGGAAAACAAATTCATCTTATAAATAGAAGCAAATTAAATTTGAATATATTTAATAAGGTCAAGTGGAAAATGTAAATAAATAAATTGCAAAAGTACAGAATGATGAAAAATCATAAAACGAGGCATATCAATAACATTAACCCTGTAATGACCTGGAGCATATCTATAGCAGATCAAATTGCACAATTTTGTTTAGTGTCAGTTAAACAGAGAATTGTGTTTTAAATGCCTTCTGCAGCAAAGTAAATTCTACGGTGCCTTTTCTGAAGAGAAAGGTAGTTGGGGTAGCATATTGGAATAATACTTCTTTAGTTATTAGTTATTATATAGTGAAAAGATAGAGATAGGAAAATACACTTAACTATACCCCCCTCCCCCCGATCTATACCCCACTCCCCCGATCTATACTCTCCCTCCCCCCGTTCCATTTCCATGTAGCTATGCAGCACTGCAGAATTACCTAAATGTATTACATGGCTTCTATTTATTGTAGGGATATCAAATGAGGCCTAAGTCAACAGGAGATAGATAGATAGATAGATAGATAGATAGATAGATAGATAGATAGATAGATAGATGTTGTTACATAATAAATAAATATATATATATATATATATATATATATATACACAACAAAATTTATAGGGATAAAATATATGCAGTAATCCTTATTTTATATTGTCTATATTGTACATTGAGTTGCTTTATCTAAAATGTTATGATATATTACTGCACATATGGGTCATTTACAGTTAGGAGCAAATTCAGCAAAAGGATGCATATTTGTACCTGGACAATCCATGTTGTGATGCAAGTGATGTAAATGCAATTTATTTTGTGTGCACGGAGAATACTGCTTGACTTTGCATGTAGCACACAAATACTTGGCAGCATTATTGTTACTCAACTCTAAATCTGTCCGCACAATTTAAATCTGCCGGCCCCTCCCTGCAGCGCAAAACTGCACCTTCAGCTGGATTTAATCATAAATCTGAATGATTCCCATAATGTTGATACATGTGTTTTATTATCTTAATATTCATTACAAAAAGAAATAGAAAATGCAGCCTGTGCCAACAGGAAACGATTTAAACTGCACTCCATGGTAAACATGATTTTATTCCTCTCATCAAGGTTAGGAAAGCTAGCCACACATAAGGTGGTCCATTTTAAGGAACATGATCTGTTTTCAATATGACCACTCACATGAGAGACCAAACAGGACAGACTTGACTGCTTAGTGCACAGGTTTTAAAGGTGGACAATATGTAAGCCTGTAAGTGCGGTCAATCTAGGTACACGCAAACACAAAGATGGTCATCTGTCAACAGGAAAATAATCTGTTCCATTTAGATAAATATAAAACATTGCCCTTGTATAAGGTCACACACAAGACACACATATCAGGCCAATTTGCCTATATCGCCGTCAGTATTATTGTGTGTGTGGCCAGCATTAGTTCATCTATTAAATTAATCTTTGTTTAAAATTAACTGAAGCTCAATTAGTATTGGAATTTGTAAGAAATCTGAAATACAGTAGGTTCCCTCGTTCCATTCATAATGGTCGTCAGATTTCATCTGTGAATACATTCTAACTTCCTAAAGATATCTACCTCTGAAAGGTATTGCTAAACTTATAGTTGAAAATTCTAAATTGGGTTATTATACCCAAGGCTGGAATTAGCTCTATGTACATTAGTTACATATCTAAGGATGTCTGTGAGTGTGAGTTTGATGCTGTATGTGAAATTAGGAGCCATTCTTATCCACTGGAATCACGGTTCATTTGGATTCTGCCCTCTTATGCAAATTATAAAAATAATACTAATTGAAACTTGACATATATAGGTCATGTAAAGCTCAGGCAATGCACATTAAGGTCACTAAACTATTTTAAGAAAAGTTTCCATTGTTTTAATTATTTATCTCCACTTATTCCTAACATGTCATAATTTACATTACAAGAACAATTTCATCATGACGAAAATGTCTTTATCCCATTTACTTGCAGTTTTAAATCTCCTGTGGTTCTGATGGAGTTAGCATCATAATGTTTACTAGTACGAACAAATATTAAAATATTTATTTCTTCCTTTGGTTAATTGTGGGAAAATACTTTTTCTCTCGAACAATGGCAAAATATTAAGTAAATAGTACCAAAAGCAGGGGCAGACTGGGATAGGGGCATCTGCCCCTTGAACTGATACAATTTAAACTTTCTTGTCTGCTAAAGGTCACTAGAGTTATCTGTGTATTGTATAAACATCACTAGAATGCTCTCTATATTTTATAGAGGTCAGTAGATTAGTCTCTGCATTGCATTTTAGTTATATAGGGCTAGTAGGCATTGTATTTGAATATATCACTTTTATATAAAACTAATGTATTTCATTGGCTATATAATACCACACCCACAAGACAAACCACACCCTCACAATTTTCATCATACCAATTTTTCTTTCACAATACGTTGTTATTGGAGCCTAAGCCACTTTTTATGTTTGCACCAGGCCAAAAATTGCCAGCCTTTCCCTGACCAGTGGTGTTCAGATTTAGTCTTGACATGCTATTTATAAGTAATTTATATTTCCATAAAAGTGAAGGAAAACAGATGGACAAAACATTAGTTTGCATTAGTTTGAACTTAATTTTGATTGGAATATGGCTCCCAAGTGCACCTGTTTCTTACACATAGTGGAGGCAGCCATTTTATATGGTGAACCAATATTACAAAAAAATCAGTCTATCAAATCACTGAAAACTACTGACATCACAGTAGACGTTGTGAAGGAAGTAACATTGCAAATAAAAAGCATCCTTACCACCAAAGTGATCATAATCAATAAGTGACATTTCTGGTGTTTGTTTTCCTACTTCAAACCCCAATCCTGTCCCAGTGGTCACACAAAATGGGCCTGAGTAATTAAGGAAAGTAATGCAAAAAAATATGAGTAACTTTGAACCTTGGTAAAACCATGTTGCATTGGAGGGGGAGGTAAATTTAAAATGTAAGGACGGATTTATTATTGGAGTAGAGCATGTCCTAGATCAACTTTTAATGTCAGTGTAAAAATACAGCTGTCATGTATTTGCATCCTACATGAATAAACAGCCAGCATTTTCCTTATGTGCAAAATAATAAACTCATTTGCACCCCTTGCATTGTAACATGATTTTGCAAGGTTGAAAGTTACTCATTTTTTTGCTTTATTTTCCTTGATGAATCAGGCACAATGTGTTTGCATGGGGACATTTCCCAAAGCATGAAGTAGGCATGCTACTATTTATGCACTCTCATTATGTGCCTTTCAGAACTTGATGCTTGTTTGAAATTCAGGAAATTTGAAACTTGGATTTTTTTTATTTGGTATGTTAAGCATAAGAGCAAAAGCTGCCACTTACTCCAGATCAACCTCATGTCATTGATCAAGATCTACTAATTAACATTTGTTATCATCCACATTTTTAGGTGATTATATAAAAATATTATCCCATTACAGAATTCTATAAACACTTCAAAATACACTTTAAAATACAATATTCACTAGCATTGTCTTAATGAATTATTAATAGTATCATGCAGTATATCAAATGCTATGTCCATATAAGAAAGCAGCATGTGGAAATAAACTGTCATTTCTGCAAGTCTGAAGACTGCGCTAGTTAGTTTGACAGGTAGTGAAAACCAGAGAAGGTTAAAATAAGCTTGAAAAATACTCCACAGGGATAAATGATTCACAAGAGAGGAAGAAAAAAGTTAAAATATAGCTAAAAATTCTTAGCAACTGTAAAATAAATAATTATATTTGTTCTTTGGATAATAATAAAAGCAAGTATTACTATTATCATTATTTTTGTATTATTATTATCATTATTATTATTATTATTATTGCTCTTACATTTTAGATTTAAAGCACATATATAGTTGTAGTGTCCTGACCACATCTATTCTCTGTCCTTACAGTTCTGGAAAATATACAGCAATAAAAAACCTGCGCTGAGCTAATGTGCTGTATAGGTGTGCAGTGCAATAGTTTTATGTATATATACCATATGGAAAGTAGTCAGCTGTGCATATACATATATTTAAGCAGGATGTTATAAACTTAATTGGAAAAGTTCATTCAATAAAAACAATGAGACATTTATGGTTATTATAAGGTTAAGGTTTCTAGGTACTGGAATTAAAACCAGAGTTCAGTAAAGAGTGTAGAACATTGTCGTTGTACAGGACAAAATCTTATCCTACCAACTTCCCCACTCTATGGACTTGTGTTATTCTTCAGTTGTTCAGTATTCAGGTCTTCTCTGTGCATTTAATAAGCACTTTATCAAACTAGTTGTTGGAAATAGTTATAGGTGTAATTTTGATGAGCTGAATAAATAAGATTGAATCTATCTGTCTAATATACTGTATGTATTAAGTAGAAAGGTGCTTGCAAAAACCTCATGAATAGAATAAAAAAACAACAGACAAAGGTTATTAATGATGATGATAGAATGATGGGCATCTGGCTAGTACTACCAATATCACTATATCTTTATGTCTCTGTAAGGGTAGCCTACAGACAGACAGAATAGCTCTTTCAAGGTCCCTGCTTGGCTTTTTTCCTTATTTGTTTAACCCTTACCTTGTCCCTTCATGACAGTTTGCCTACCAACAGTTGATTTTTGTGTAATTAAATGACTATGTTACTATATAAGATTAGCAAAAATGGCTCATTGTTTCATTACTTATTAATATGTCAGTGGTTTCCGTATGGTGGAGGAGTTATTGAAATCTGAGACCATGTGATCCTGGATTCTGATATAATGTTTACAAGCAGATTTCTTAAAAAAATATGACCAGGCATTCACAAAATATTTTGAATGTTGTGAAACTCATTTTTGTAAGGGGGCTAAAGGGTACATCTTACACCAGAATCTTAGACTTGCTTTTCAGAAATAAATTTGTCACCCCTTCCCTGCTGTTCAGTCTGGACCAATCATAGAGTGTTCTATGTAACTCATTACTATCCCTGCAAAACGAAATGCTTAATTTTATTGACCAGTGCTTTATTATTCTTATGATACATTAGATCTAAGGCAATTTTACATGTCCAATTTATTTCTGTTTTTAATTTGTACTTGTTAGAATTGTTTTAAGCAACAACTCATCAAATGTATCCATGTATTAGTGCAAGCTTAGAATTTAATAGCTTAGGATTTTCAACCAAATATAGCAGACAAGCATTAGGATCATCAGTCAGTGCCAGCTGCCTCATGCAGCTCAAGGCAATCATGTAACAAGCACCTTAGGAAAATTTAACCAACGACCTGTGGAGTGACTTGGGAAATCTAATTATACCATAGATATTTCACATTTTCCACTCTTACACATTTCTACTTATATCGTTCATCATTTTAGTTGCACTTTTAGGGAGATATTCTGTAATTTCTTTACTTAATACAGGTCCTTTTAAAAATGTAAGTTTCTTTCTAGTGAATTAATGCATAGCTTAAACTATCACCACTATGTATTCTGACTGTAAATACCAACATCATCCTTTTTAAATTTGAGCAATAAAAGATTTTGCTTAGGCTGTGAGCCACAATGTACAGCAACTACGGTAAACGCTTGAAATTGTGGTAGTGCTTCGTGGAAGATTCCTCAATGAATTTACTTGCGGTGAACACAAGTAAGTGAAACAGGCAGCATATGAAAAACTGTGCCGCAATGATAATGCCAATGCTCCTGATCAAGTGCAAATATTAGTGGTTATGGGGTCATTAGAATCAGTGGTTTCCATTTTCATACCCATTTTTATAACTTTAATAACGTTAAAAACACTACTAAATTAATGTTTTTTTTTAAACCAGTTGATAAGGATTCTTAAGTATACAATAAATAAACTGGTATAGATTTCAGTTGCATATAAAAGGATTGCCAAATAATTGTGTTGAATTAAAAACATAAGTAGAGTAAATGGCTAACATTTTTCAAATTATTAATTTATCATTAGATTTGACTAAATGGGTATAATATCTTGTTTACATTTATTTTAGAAGGTGACAAAGAAGCTTACTTTAGCGGTATTAAGCAAATGTTCATTGTTTCCATTATTGTTTCTCTTCTCTACTTCTCTGGTCACATCCTACAAGATCAATTAACATTACAGGAAGAGCTTTGTGAATACTGTACTAGTTACTTGTTTATGTAAAATGTAATCGCAAAAAGCATACTTGTATGGAAATGCAATAGCTTAGAATGCAGGCAATGTAATACCAAGACATTTGAAAATGTTTTATGTTGTTTGTGACAGTACCGGGCCACACAGCCCATCAATCTGCAAGGATTGTCACCTCAGGACCGGTTCTTAAATTGCGCTCGTCAGATAGGGGGATAACTTATTGTGGACACATTGGGAAGTAAGTAGGATGGGACAGGAAGTGAGGGACAGCTGGAAGCCTTGACACGTAACAAAAGCGTGGAAGAGATTAATTTCAGGAGTGACAGTGTGTTATGTAAGATCTGGAGGTGGGGAAAGATAAGTATTACCAGGAACACAACAAGGGAGCCACTGTGGAAGGCCAGCTCATCTCCACTTCCACTCCAACTCCCTGGCCCAGCACCCACCAATATTTAAGAAGAAGAGACCGAGGGGTTTGAACCACGAGGGGAATTTTACCATGGATATAAGGAGCCACTACAGGGGGGAGGGGCATTCATTGTGAGGATTGATTTGGAAGGTTCAGAGCTGACTGATGTTAAGTTTCTGTTCACTACCAGCAGACCCGGTGATCATCACTATCCAGTACCTGGGGACACAGGCTGTTTCTCCATTTTGAGTCCTGTTATCACCTCACTCCATCAGGAGTTGCTCACCATATTTTTGGTAAATTGGTGCACCCACAGGAGTGGGGAGACTCATAGCCAGAGCCCCGCTATGCTGGTGGAGAGTTGGCCAACAGACAGCAAGATACAAAGACTCCCTGGATCTCTCCTACACATTAAATTAACAAAACGATTAAAAATAAATAAATCAATTATTAAATGAATAAATATATGCAGGGCCAATTTATAGTGGGAAAACAACAAAGGTTGTAAACAAATGATACCAGCTAATGGCTAACTAATTTCATAGATATTGAAGCCTTTATAGGGCACCACATTTGCAGATGTGTCTTGAAAGCTTGCACAATATGCAGAATTTATAGCCATCAAGGCTTCATTACCACCTTGAGCTAATTAGTTTTTTTTCCCTCCCTGGTGGACTGGGGGGGCTGCTCCATACAGACATTGTTCCTGGGGCTCTATTGTACGTCTAACAGCCCCAACTCAAGCATTCTGTTCGAGGATGGAGAAGGAGGTGTGAGTGATAAGACAAATAAACATTGCGTCTTCTGTTTGGTCCTCCCACTTATTCCCCCTTTCTGCAGTCATTTTAAGGCATTGAACAAAAAAGTTAATCACCATAGGAGGTAATGCAGCTTTAACGGGTATATTTTATTCCCAACTTTTGCTGTCTTCCACTGCTAAATTGATCTTGATCAGTGGCAGTTTGGACCAGAGGTGTCTGTGGAGGTGGACTTTCCTACACAATCTCACTAACTAGTACAGGATCAGGTCCCCTTTACATTTTTGTTGTTACATAAAGCAAGGTTTTTTTTTGGCATATCTATTTATTATTATCATTTATTTATATAGCACAAATGATATTACGCAGTGCTATGCAGAGAATTTAAAGTCATTCACATCAATCCCTGCCCCGTTGGGCTGACAGTCTAATTTGCTTATCACACACAGACAGTGTCCTTTTTGTCATTAGCTAATTCACTAATATAAGTTTGTACTGTGGGAGGAAACCCACGTAAACACTGGGAAGACATATAAATAGGGCCCTGGTCAGAATTGAGCTAATTTTCCCATTGGTGGGAGACAGCAATTTTACCCACTGTCACACAATGCTGCCTTTTGGGAAGAAGTGCTGGAAGGCATAGAGAAACACAGGGGCAATACAAACAGAGATTGTAGAGAAGTGGGAAGAGAAAGCATCTGCAGCATTGTAAGGACAGCAGGGAAATATTAAATGGTTATAATGAAGGGCTTTAATTTCAAGTGTCACTGGATGCCTTAAATTTCAGCTAGGCTCCAGACATGGAGAAAGAAGAATCCTGCAGACTTGGCTAGTAATGTTGTTTGTAAGCTTGGGCACATGTAGGCAACATGTGGTTCTCCAACTATTGTGGGATTATAAATGGCCGGCATTGGAAGCCAAATAATGTATAGGTTAAGCATCACTGACTGCCAAAGTCTGAGTGCTAATTAAAAATAATAAAATTAAAAGCCTTCTAAGTGAGGCATATAATATCCTAGCACCATCACCACCACGTCACATTGTATCTTTTAAAAAGAGAATGATATCCAGAATAATCCAAATGTTTTAAAATGTATCCTTATAATATGATTGATTATATTCTAATGATGTCTAACTGTACCATTCCACTTTTTGTCCTGTGTACTGTAATTGTCATGATTTCTTGTGTACATGAACAATTGCACTTTTCTCTGGAGTTGTGTGCTGAGCGCAATTCTCATAGTCTGTTCTTATTCTCTATTTATAGATAGCTACTTATGTTTATTGAATGTGATTTAGGTCTATCGTTTATTAAATTTAATTTAGAGAATAAGCTCTCTAAAGAAGTGCTGTTTTATGGTATATAATATTTTTGGAGTATTTTAAATCTATTGACGGATCATTCTCCTAAGTGATCCACTTGTTCTTTACGAGTTATTTGCCAGATGTCACTGTCAAAGCAAGTGTAATGCCCCCTAAATGGATAATACTGGCTGGATCACTTTAGTTAGTAGATGAGCACTATCTACCTGTGTACAGAGTCATCTGATGAACCCACTAATCAGCCCCCATGTGATAAAGATGTTCATCCTGAGTGATGTATGGCTGAATCTATCCATTTTGGGCATTAAAAATAGATCATCATCATCATCATTTATCTATATAGCGCCACTGACTCCGCAGCGCTGTACAGAGAACTCATTCGCATCAGTCCCTGCCCCATTTAAGCTTACAGTCTAAAATCCCTTACACACACAAACACACAGAGAGACACTAGGGTCAATTTTGATAGCAGCCAATTAACCTACTAGTATGTTTTTGGAGTGTGGGAGGAAATCGGAGCACCCGGAGGAAACCCACTCAAACACGGGGAGAACATACAAACTCCACACAGATAAGGCCATGGTCGGGAACTGAACTCATGACCCCAGTGCTGTGAGGCAGAAGTGCTAACCATTTAGCCACCGTGCTGATCACCACTCCTCTGTGTATGGCAGGCGTATATCATTAATCTGGGCTACCCTGTTGTTCAACAGGAGATTTGCTAACGCTTTTCATACCCCCTGGCCAATAGTTTCCGGCCTTTTTCTCGATCATGAATGGTTGCATTGGCTAGCAAAGTAACAACAGCTAATTGAGCAGTGCATAAATGTATCTACAGGGGTAACAGACAATATCACTATAAGTATTTTCCTTATAATATAAAAAGTATTTAAATTAAAATAGCATCTAAACAAAATATATAAATTCATATAACAGATTCAAATAACAATTTGTTTCCTTCTTATTTAGGCATTTTGCCATATTTCAATATAATATTTTGTAAATATTTTCAGTATTCTACAAGCATAACCTAAGCGCATTAAAGGTGATTATTAAAATGTACATATTATTGACTACAGCAGCTGTTGACATTTTCCAAAGCACATAAACATAGTTATTTATTGATATGTAGTAAAAGTTTTTGCAAGAAAAATAATTGAATGTCACATTTCTGATTTTTCTAAAGCGGCTAGTCAATTGCAAGAAGCAGTGGGATGACTATTGCTTTGTTTTTCATGGGTAGTACGGTGGCACAGTGGTTGGCATTGTTGTCTCCCAGCATTGGGCTCATGAGTTCAATCCAACTAGGGTCCGATCTGTGTGGAGCTTGCAAGTTCTCCACATTTAGTTGTGGGTTGCCTCTGTTTCCTCTTACAGTCCAAAACATACTAGTAGAATAATTGGCTTCTAACAAAATAGACCCTAGAGTTTGTGGGGGATAGGGCATGTAGATTTTAAGCTCCAATGTGACAGGGATTGATGTGACTGACTAGATATACTATGTAAATCAATGCATAATAAGATTGTTGTTATATAAATTACATTACATTTGTCTTAATTTTGTTTGCTGTACCATTATTACTAAATTTCCTGTGTTACATTAAGCTTTATATTACTGTGCTAAATTTCTATCACATATATGATAACTTATTTATTGCTGCCAATTCCAGAAAGACGCTTTAATGCTTGTCTGATTCACTATGATATACATAGCTATGATATATATGAATGAACAGGGTCATTCACTTAATTTCCCACTAAACAGTGGAAACCCATTGAAATTGCATGCTTTCATTTCAACAATGTACAACATTTTACAACACAAAATAGGCACAGGTGGGAAGTAGATTTAAAGCTGTTGTAAAAGACATATCCAGCAAAGTACAATAAGCCACTTACATTTAATAACAGATAAACCTAAATCCTAAATGTGTTCCTAATTAAGCCAACAAAGCATGAGTATTGAGAACCAGATAGGACTGAACCTCCAGCTAGTTGGTTTGCAGTATGATTTCAGATATTGGATCAATAGTTCTATTTTCTGTAAAGTTATTCACAAATCCTTTAATGCTGGCAAAACGAAATAGCTAATTAAATACAGTATTATAATGGTATAAAAAGATATATATATGTTTTTTAATAAGATTGAATTCTAGTTTAAATTATTATTTTTCAGTGCAAACTTTACCAACTAGTTACTGAAACATTTTTGGCCATCTCTTTTGTTAACTATTGTCCTTGATAATGAACTCAAAAGGTTGACTATTATTTCAGTGTCTTGGTATTTTCAGAAAGATTTTCCTATTTGTTGCTCTTTTTAAAGTATAATATTAGCAGGGGCAGTATTTTGGAAGGACAAGAGGAGGAATTGTACGTGGGCCCAATTATGATTTCGGGCCCTAACTACTGGACCTGTTTGCTTTATCTTTTTATATGATTTGACCCCATGTGGTCACGTCTGTCAGCTTATCAGTAGATAGCAGGAGATGGCAGCCAGTCCTGCAGAAGTCATAAATAGAGCACATTAGATATTACCTGCTACCTATGGCCTATCGTACAGCTGTGTGGTGTATACTGGAGTTATCAGAGCCGTAACGAGGCCGGTGCGGGCGGTGCCGCCGCCCCGGGCGCAGTCCCAAGGGGGCGCAATGGCCGCCCGCACCTGCCTCTGTGTGAGGAGTGAAAAAAAATAAAAATTAAACAGACCTCAGATTCAGACTGCCGGCCGCCCGGCGCATCCAAAATGGCGGCCGGCACCCGGCTCCACCCCCTTCTGAACTCTGCCCTCTGCCTCAGCGTCTGATGTCATGATGTTGCTAGGCAGCAGAGAAGCAGAGAACCAGAGAGGAGCCAGGCAGCGACGGCTGGACAGGAAGAAAGAGGAAAAAGGTAAGTTTCAAAGCAGGGGAAAGGGGATGTGAGCTGCTATTATGGAGGGAGGGGAGGGGATGTGAGCTGCTATTATGGAGGGAGGGGAGGGGAGGGGGGGGATGTGAGCTGCTATTATGGAGGAAGGGGAGGGGGGATGTGAGCTGCTATTATGGAGGGAGGGGAGGGGGGGATGTGAGCTGCTATTATGGAGGGAGGGGGGCATGTAAGATGCTATTATGGAGGGAGGGGAGGGGGGGGATGTGAGCTGCTATTATGGAGGAAGGGGAGGGGGGATGTGAGCTGCTATTATGGAGGGAGGGGAGGGGGGGATGTGAGCTGCTATTATGGAGGGAGGGGAGGGGGGGATGTGAGCTGCTATTATGGAGGGAGGTGGGCATGTGAGTTGCTATTATGGAGGGAGGGGGGCATGTGAGTTGCTATTATGGAGGGAGAGGGGCATGTAAGCTGCTATTATGGAGGGAGGGGATGTGAGCTGCTATAAAGGAGGGGGGATGTGAGCTGCTATTAGGGAGGGGGGGTGTGCTGCTATTATGGAGGGGAGGAATGTGTGCTGCATCTTGCTATTATGGAGGGGGGATGCTGCTATGCTTTATGAGGGAAGGGGGGGTATGCTGCCATAATGTGTGAGGGAAGGGGGGGATGTATTAATGTGTGATATGAGGGTAGGGAGGTTAGGTGTCTTAGTACATGGGTGGGAGGTAGGCTATTAATTTAATGGTGACGTTAAGGTGGGGGCTAATTATTTGGGTACTATTTTATTTGTGGGGTGCTGGTGGGTCAATTAAATTTATTGTTGGGGCTTTTTAATTTAATGGTAGGGTCTATTAATTTCAGGTTAGGTATTTATCTGTTTTGCAGTCACAAGAATGCTCTCTGTATTGTATGGTGGTCATAGGAATGCTCTCTGTATAGTATGGCAGTCATAGGAATGCTCTCTGTATAGTATGGCGGTCATAGGAATGCTCTCTGTATAGTATGGCGGTCATAGGAATGCTCTCTGTATTGTATGGCGGTCATAGGAATGCTCTCTGTATAGTATAGCGGTCATAGGAATGCTCTCTGTAAGGTATGGCGGACACTAGGAGGCTCTTTATATTGTATGTGTGTATGTGTATATATATATATATATATATATATATATATATTCATTTCGTGCGATGGTGATAAGGGGGCACGATGGGATAAAGATGGCTCCATGGCACGGTGTGATAAAGAAGAAACTGTGATGGAGGGCACAGTGTGATGAAGGGGCAGTGTGATACAGATGGTACTGTTACATTTGTTTTAATTTGTTTCAGTGAGTTTTATTTCAATAACCAATTCATTTTTTATACAGCTAGCATGTGATAGCTGCATTTAAAGTACTTTGATCTATGGAGGCTTATTACATAAAGATCCTTACAAAGCCAGACCGAGAAGAATGGGGAGGGAGGTGGTTTCAGTGCAGTCTAGAACTTGTAAAGAGCTAGCTACGCCCCCCACAGTAGGTTGACCACGCCCACTCGACAATTGACACTCCCACTTAGATGGGGGGCGCCGCTTCCCTATCTCGCCCAGGGCACTAAAATGGCTAGTTACGGCACTGGGAGTTATACAAGTGTATGTTTATAATAATAACAGGCTTAAAATTGTTTTATTTGGACAAGTAAACAGTTCAACTTATTCTGTATGTTGGATTTTTAAGAAGACTATTTTTGTTAACATTTCAAAAGATGTTTTTCTTTTTTTTTTTATTCACTTAGAAAATCAGTAAACACTTACATCAGACTAAGGTTAAAATGTGTGAGCTTGTAACAATTTACAGCCCAGTAGAATTGGTCACATTGGGCTTCACATAGAGTTGGATGCAAATCCATTTGTGCAGAGTAAAATAAAAAAATGCAAAAAAAAAACATGCTTGCATCTGTATCTAGAGTTTGTCTCATCTGGTATATACATCTGCTTGCACTTACAGAGATGAATTGAGAAAGGCAAGGGACACGCTAGGGCAGACCAAGTACAATGACCGTATGTTCAACTAAATGCGATGTAGACCTGGATGCAGACACAGAAATGCCTGCAAGGAAGCATATCTACCCCTGGTCTAAATAATAAATTAATTAAGATACCGATCATCTGAGATGAGTCTGACTCAGCATACTATGTTGAATGTGTCTTTTATTTTGATACAGTTTACACCTGCGTTATAGATGGAAATTGCATCCAACTACATGAGGCCCATTGTATTTTTAAATCAACCCAGTTTCACATGCTACTACAAGAGACATGTAGAGCATAATGCAGCCAAGTCACTATAAAAGGTTTAGGACTACCCTTGATCAAAAAATAATAACCATATAAAACAGTGCATGGATGATATTTTTATTTATTGTCTCTTATATCTCTTGTTAATAGCTTGATTTGGTTTTCTGGAAAATGAAATTTCAAGATCCCAATCATTCCTATCAGATAATATGATGAGCAACGAGTCATTTCAAGGCAGTGACATTCTAAAACTATTAAAGGGAAAAGAACGGTTCAATTTTCTGAGAAATATGGTCATAAATCAACACATTCATTATATGTGTATTTTCTGTACAATGTGATTCTCACAGCTTTTAGCCAGCACTTTCTTGTATTGCAATACCAATTACCAACACGGGCTCTACAGAATCTCCTAGAAATACCTATTGATCCCTCATGTCCTGTAACACACAAATCAGAGTTGACAGCACAAAAGTAATAAACGCAATGAGTAGGGGAAAAGGAGATCATACACTGCACATTCTGTACATCCTCTTGTCAAGCTGGGTTATCACCTTCCTCACATCAAATTTTCCAGACATGAGCTATTCACTGACTCTAAGGCTACCCAACAAGCAGCTGTTGCATGTATCATTACTAGGAATGTCAGGTACATTATTAAGATAAAAATATTGTTGTTAAATGCAGAGTTCTTACCCTTATTGCTCACTTCTGTCATATACTAAACTGAAATGATTAATAAATGAATATTCTATTTATAGGCATAATGACATTCAAATAAAATGTATTTATGTGTATTTACTTCCCTTCTCCCTAGGCCTGTCAATTCAATATATTTTCAGCCAAGTTTTAATTGATTTAAATGCAATAATTATGTATTTTCTGACAGCAGGTGTGGTTGAAAAATTTAATGTGGGTCATCATTGAAGACACATAGGATGCATTGAGTGTTACATACATGTATTCTGTGTGTGAGTCAGTACTTCACTGAGTATCTTCTGGTTATGCTCAAGCTGTGCCCTGATTCAAAAGCTCATATGATGTACGTCCAAGGTAATATCATTATTATTATTATTATTACCATTTATTTATAAAGCGCCACTAATTCTGCAGCGCTGTCCCTGTCCCATTGGAGCTTACATTCTAATTTCCCTAACACACACAGACAGACAGACAGACTAGGGTCAATTTGTTAGCAGACAATTATCCTACAAGTATGTTTTTGGAGTGTGGGAGGAAACCGGAGCACCCGGAGGAAACCCACACAAACACGGGGAGAACATACAAACTCCTGACAGATAAGACCATGGTCGGGAATTGAACTCATGACCCCAGTGCTGTGAGGCAGAAGTGCTAACCACTACGCCACCATGCTGCCCCTAATATACAAATCTGGTCCTTAGCTACTCCCTGTATATAAAGTTTACCTCCCACTCAAACCCATCCCCAGTTGCAAAAATTTCTGGGTCACCATACTGCAGAGTATGTTAGGAACTAGAGAAATATAGTTCTTGATAAGAAGTGCAGGCTACCATTGAGGAATTTGGTCAACAAGAATACAAAGGCACAGGAGATGAAGGGCTAGAGAATATGAAGAGATGTATAATAAAAATATATCACACATAGAGCAAGTTTCTCTTTGAGAACTGACATGGTTGTGTACCAGTCATACTGTTTATCAACTGTATCAACTACACCCCACTACTACTGACAATGTACCGGGCAGAGTTGTATAGTATATTTTTCCCTGCTAATGTTTTTCTTGCCTAAAAGAAATGTACCCAAACTGAATGTGTCAGAGTTGTGCCGTTTTTTGTTTTTTTTATAACTTTATTTGTAAAGTACCAACACACACTGTATACACACAATGTAGAAAGTAGGTGACAGTATATACAACTGGGGGAAGCTGTTTGGCAGCCCCAGTCTTTACACAAAATAATGTACAAAGACGGTAACACAGAAGGTAGATAAATTACAAGTTCCATTATATGGTCTGAACTGTAGAAGAAAAAATAATCACAAACCATTAAATGGTATATCAGAGTGTGTGAGCTATTTTCTGTAGAGTAAAAAGGGGGAAGGACGTAGGAGGTGAGGGGGGGTCGGGGCGGACTGAGACAAAACATGGGACTCCCGGCGACCAGCATTCCTCTATTTGAAGAAAATAGAATCCCCATATAACATCATATTTGAGAGGTTATAAGAAGAGGGCTGAAGTATCCTGAGGGTGAACACTGGTGTTGTGTGACCCGGAGGGGATATTATATGTAAATCAATCGCACCAGATTTGGGAGAATTTGTGGGATTTATTATTAAGGTATGTCAAAAAATTTTCAATTTTTTTCTATGATGCCAGGAACCATAATTTATTGATGAGGAGTGGTCTAAATGGGGGAATCCGATTTTTTACAGTTCTTAGCCACTAGGCACCTTGCTGCATTAAGAAATTGTATGGACAGTTTCTCTGCATATTTATCGAGAGCCTCTAGTGGAGAGCCCAAAAGGAAGGACCAGGGACATTTTGTAATTTGAACCTGTGTAACGTCACTTATTAGAGCCGCCACATCATGCCAAAATAGAGCAAACTTTGGGCAGGACTACCAGATGTGGAGGAACGATCCTCGTTCACTGCAACCCCGCCAACATACATCAATTGTGGTCCCGTATATTGTTTTCAACCTAGTTGGAACAAGGTACCATGTAAAATATATTTTGTAGGCATTTTCATTCACAAGAGATGATATAGAGGTTCCCAAGACCCGCTCTCTGATTACTGACCAGGTGTCCTCATCTGGTGGTCTACCCAAGTCAGTCTCCCACTTAAGTTCGTGGATTGGGCAGTTGGTCTGTCTGGAGGTGACAAGGAGGTTATACAAGTTAGAGATAATACCTCTTTGGAGGGGATCGTTGACGCATATAGATTCCAGAGGGGTTAACCCTCTCGGAACATCAGGTTTTGAAAGGGATTCAACATAATGTTTTACCTGAAGGGCTGATTGACGGGAAGTCAAACTGTTCTTTGAGGGACGCTAGTGAAATACAATGATCAGACTCAAGTACATATCTAATCAGCTTTATACCTCTCACGTGCCAAAATTGAAAACGAGAGTGGCATTGCACTGGCGAGAATGCAGGGTTATCCCAGAGAGGAGCTATTGGAGAGGGTATTGTGATGGTCTTGAAGTGCAATCTACAATAGTTCTACAATAGTCCCAAATGTGGGAAGTAAAGAAGATGAGAGGGTGGGCCTTCATAGTTCTAGGTCTATCGACTGCTGGTATCCCCATTGCCGAGCCCAATAAAGACAGCTTGTAAGTGGAGGATTCCAGATCTATCTACCGTAGGCCAAGTTCTCTTGAAAATCATACCATGGCTAAGCCCAGGTGGGTAGCAGTATAATAAAGGTTAATGTCTGGGAATTCCCTACCTGCATTGTGTGTAGCTCTACGCAAAGTCGCATATGATATTATATGATATTATATTGTTATGATTTAATATCTTTTATGCCAATATGTTCTTATCAAGATAAATAAATTTGGATTGTTTTAGCCTATTGATAACTATAGCAATCGATTGAGCCTTACGATTACAATCAGTCTATAATAGACCATACTATTTTACAGTGGGGTGACCAGACTTACAAACTTGATAACAGTCCACGTTTTGGAGTGTGCTTTAATTTTTCAAAATTTTTTTTTATCCTCCAAAGACAAATAAGATAAATAATAAGTGTTAAATACTTATGTTTAAAAATGGCACAATAGCAATCAATAAAAACACTTTTAAAACAACTTGCAGTAATATAAACATTGTAACATATGTATAAACTCCCAGGAGACCACACACATGTAGCTTAAATAACAGGTAGTAAGTCCATCAGAAGTCCCCACATATATAGAGTATGGGTAAGAGTAAGAGAACATTCTACATACAGCAAGGTTCCCACAATTCAGGGAACAAAGGGAGTTTTCCTCCCTGCTTTACTACAAAGTAACTGTAGCACCTCTGTAGCCACCTTGCTATGGGTACCATAGCAAAGTGGCTATAGAGGAGAAATATGGAACTATTGTTAGACAATAAAGGATCAGGGCAGGCACCTCAGGATTAGAACCAGTAAACAAGACAGGGTCAGTAAAGACAGTCAGGCAACCTGGGTCAGCAACACAGGATGAAACAAGACTGGATCTCACTCAAAAGTCACAGGAATGTCAGGAACCAGGAAATCAGGATCAACATGGGCCAGGCACATGCAATAATGATCTGACAGTAAAACACAGGAAGCAGTTTATATAGGCCCAGAGGTTTATGTCAAGTGCTGGCAGCTCATAACGACTGATTGGCTGTTAATTCACCTGTCTAGTACAATGATTCTCTGGTTTAATGGTAATATAATCATATGGAAAGTTGTCAACTGAGCCTGTGGCTTGTCGTACAATGACCTCAATTCAGTTTGGGTTCAAGCTCAGGCAGGTACATGACATATACATGTTAGAAAGAAGTAGATAAAAGATTTATTCTACTAATATAATACATTAGTATTATTTTCTTTTCACTTGTTGTCAATGTCATGTCAAGTGTTTCGTTTATACCATATTGGGCAGATATTTGCTTACTGTTCCTATAAGTGAATATTTAATGATGAGGGGTAAGGAGATAATTTGAATCGAGCATTCACTTTTTCCCATATAGAGAAAGTAAAGATAATTGTAGGGGAAGCATATACAGAGGCAGGCCTCTTTACCTTGGTTAACTATGGGAGATAACGCAGAGATAGTTCTGTCACAATGGCCTTCTCAATGGCTGCCCATTTCTTCAGTCTCCAGTTGGAATGCCAAGAAACAATATGATGTTATGTAGCAAAATAGTAGTTTGACAGTAAGGCAACCTTCACTTTTTGTGGATTTCGCCAATATGGGTCTGCTGATTCTGGGTTTTTGCCCCCTCATATCAATTTGTTACAAGAGGCCTGATGCCCCAAGGGCTTAAACTCCAAGTAGTAAAAGTTTTCCACAGGTGCCTGGTAGTGAAGATGTATAGAGACAGGGAGTACAGAACACCACATGGATTATAGCAGTTAAACTAGTAACTATGCAGGAAGAGAGCAAAAATAACCATAAAGAAGCGAAAAGATTGGGGAGGGCAGCGAGCGGGGATGGTCCAGAATGAAGCCAAGGTTCAAGACAGGCAGCGGGCAGAGAATATTCAGGAACAGGCAGAAGGTCGGCAACAGGTAATCAAGTTAATAAAAAATACAGCAAAAGGGGCAGGTAATGAGGTGCAGGAAATCTATTTCTTTTTATGTGTTGCTTTAATGTCGAATTCTGCAGTAATATGTTTCCATTTTATTTTACTACTCAATTTTTCTCAATTAAATATTTTATAAATTTATAGCAAGAGATGCATGTTGCTAAAACCTTTTAAAATGTTGAACAACTAACTCAACTAAGCAAAATCACAGCAAAGAACCCTAATATGGTGACACTAAAGTATATGATTGAAAAGCCTTCAATAGCAGAAATCTAAACAATGTTTGCTTTTCAATATTTGCAGATATACATACTCAATTACAGCTCAGATTAAGGTTATAGACAGAGCAGCAGCAAATTATGTGGTTCATTTTTGCTATAACTTTTGCTTTTATTTGTACTTAAAAGTAAATACAATGCAAATATAAAACACAATGTAAACCTGCTAAAATGTGACAAATGTACATATGGTAATCATGTCTAATTTTCACAAAATAAGTAAATATGTAAAAATAGGTAAATATAAGCATAGGCTTGCACAGAAATAAGCCTGGTTCTTTCACTGTGGATTAATTAAATGCAACAATTTCTGAAAAGTGTCATGTTTTCATATTAAATAATTGTTAAATTACCAGTGATGACTTTGTCAATCCTATCACAACATACTTTTGATTTTCGGATGAGAAAAAGGACAATTTGCCATGGTTTCTTGTTTCATTGCTGTCACAACCATCAGTATGCTTTTCGAAGATCTCCAAGCAAAATGTTTTCATGTCAGACAGACTGTAATGGTTTTATTGCATATTCATTAAATAAAACACACCCTCTGATAGAGTGTCAGCGGAACTCAAGGATATTAAAGCACGGTACACCTAATTATCCATGCAAAATCATTACTGCTGTTAGGGCTCGTAAACACTGCTGTTGAAAAACAATACTAGTTACAAGTGTAGATAAAACCTTGTAGTTTGTTCACAGCTTTAACAGAGCTTTGGAAGTGTGTTTTTCAAAGTGTCCCTGCAGCATACTGTACTAGGTACTGAATGAGAGTTCCCATAGATTTCCATTATATGCTTCTGAATGCTACAGGCAATGCAAAATAACAGCTAAGCGAACATTTGTCAGAAATGCGTGTGTACAGATCCATCCACTTCCATTATTGTTTGGACGTTCAGCGTCAAAGCATGTTTAATAACCCTTAAAATGCAAGTAAAATTAGCACCTGGGTCTATTAATTTTTAATACATGTTTAAAAAGAATTATTTTTTAAAGGTAATATCTTAGGTTGCTATATTCACAATTCTGATATGATCGCCACAGTTCTTTATAAATAAATAAGGTGATGCTTCCATTTTTATATTTACCTAAAAGGACTTATCAGAAGTTCAGTCAGTGCCATATATGTACATCTAATGTAAGCATATTAAGTATATAGATGTGTCTGCTCACACTGTTTTAATCCTGCATATGATTTAGTAAGTGCCGTTCCACCCTGCTCTGGTTCCCATGTTGCAAGCGCTATATCGTGATAAATTATCTCTGTTTTACACCAACAGAAGTCTGAATTTCAGTGAACATCTAAAATTGTCAATTAACAAAGAAGTTATGTAACCAAATGATAAATTTGGATGGAGCATTGCCGACCTTTTCATTGCTGCAGTGGTTGTGTTTTGTAATTTGTAATCAAATTTGTAATTTGATATTTTTTATCAACTATCTCATGCATAAAATTCCAATCTAAACAAATCATTTTAATCAAGTATTTTATTTGTATTGTAAAGCGCTACAGAATATGTTGGCGCTATATAAATAAATGATGATGATGATGATGATTTGTGTGTCTAGAATTAATACATTTGCAACCATTAAACATAATATTTTGAATCTTGCTGATTCAGCAGCTTTTACTTAAACAAAAATTTCATGTTTGATCCCTATTTAATATCAACAAAATAACATAAACCTCAGTTATAGGTGTCCTCATACTAACAAATAGGATTTCCCCCTATTCGTTCCTACTCATCACAATTTCAATGACAAGTTTAAAGCTTGAGATTCACAGTGATGAGCACTGTTGCTGTAATAGCAGGATGAACACAACAGTGAAGTAATCATATAAGCCCCTGGTCCTCTTTCACCGAAACTCCATGCTAGCTTCCTGGTTATTGTGATCAGAGGCCACACGCTCTCCTTCCAATTCATATTAAACAGCCTACAGGCTCTTCAAAGCCATGCTGAGTAGTATAAGCACCCCAAAAAGTAAGAATGGAGGACACCTCTACCTATAATAGAGAGCCTGCAGCTGAGAAGATGCAGGATGCTCCTGAACCAAACTGTTGTGATAGGGGGACTGGGATATTAGAGTACTAACAAGCTCAGAGATGGTAAGTAGGGCCGTTCCTAAGGAATCTCCTTTCCTCTTATGCATTGCCCCAGTTCCTGGACTCCTTTATACCAGATCCGCTATGGCTAAACTTGACACATATCTTTAAATTTTGATCCTACATAGTCCAACAGATAAGAAACGATAATATAAGAAATAAAGTTTCAAGAGAAAAATAACACAGTAATACTTACATCAACTAACAACCCCAAAACAGTCCAGTATTACCAACATAAAATGAAACCAATGACACTAATAAGACCAGCCAGATTTTGTAAAGCGAAATGGTTCAAATCACGTCCCACCATATCCCATGTAGTGGCGGAACTACCATTGGTGTGGCAGGTGCCGTGCACTGGGGCCCATGGTGATAATGGGTACCTGCTGCATAGCAGACACAGAGGGGCTCCAGTTTCATTCTCCCTGCCTCCCTGCACCGGGGCCCACAGCTCGCTAGCTCTACCTTTGATCTCATGCATCTTATAGATAGATATTTGATATAAGTAGAAGCCACTTAATTTCAACATTATTAATGGGAGTAACAATAGCTCATTCAACTGGCAATATAATATCAGGTTGCATATGGGAACAATAACTGTATAGTTTTCATAATTCTCATTGTACTGACCTATAAACTATTGAATATAATATCTGATTTAAAAACAATGTTTGCATAAAAAGCAGTTAGTATTAGTTAATACAAGCTAATGTTAAAAATTAAGATATAGGCAATAAGTTCACAAGGGCTGAGTAAGCAGCTGGTATGGGTTCAAAAGAAACAATCCGCCCTGGGGAAAAATAGTAGCTCTGGTTTATGGCTTCTGATTGTTTTGATGTTGTGACATAACTCAGAATTTTGTTAAACACCAATATTACATTATTGTATAAGAAAAAAAAAAGGGAGAATGATAAATTAATATAATATTCCCCATGTTTTCTATTGTAAAACACAAACAAGTAGAGATTGACTGGTTGGAATGTTAAATTGAGGCACTGAAAAGCTCTCTAAGCACAGAGAAGCTCAAGGGGGAGAGACGTCTCAGTCCGAGAGCAGCCTGAGACATAAGTTTTGTAAAATGATCCAATGAATGATCCACATAGGACCTACACAAAATTAACTGAGATGTTCTCAAACATCTGTGGGAAATGCAGGCTTTCATTGTTTTAGTTAGAAATCCTCTACTTGATTATTTAATGTCACAATTTGTCAAATAAGCTAAAGTTGATTTTAATTTTCTTTTTAGGGGTCTATTTATGAATAATTGCAAATTGTTCACGTTAATTTTTATTTCTTATCGCAAAAATAAGAAATTAATTAATGTGCTAATATATGAAATTGATTAGCTGGCACAGCAATCTCAATCACTTTAGTAATATGTTCCCAATGGCCTGGCTGAATTTCTATGGGTGGGAGCACAAACCCTGCTGGGGAGGGATCCAAAGATCGGGGTCAGGTCCAGCTCTGACTTTGATAAAAGGGGAAAATTGCAGTCCCCATAGACACCTATGGCAACTGGGTTTGTGATTGAAGAGGCTGGGACAGATCTGTTATCTGATGTGATCCTCTGTTAATAAAGAGCCACGATACTTGCAAATGCGGCAGTTTTGAGAGGATTTAATGGTTCATAAATAGGCCCCTTAGTCTTTTTTCACTAATCCATCTTTTGCATGCCAACCACACACATATACTGGTGGCCACACCAAGGGAGGGCTGGCACACTTTAGCTCAGGGGCAAGACATGACTCAGGAGCCTATTAGGAACATTTAAATGGAAAAAATGCAGGTGGCCCAGTGACCCAGCACAAGGTAGTCCACTATGGGACCGGCCCAGGGGCTGCCTCCCCCCAGCCCAGTCTGCCCCTGGGCCACTCACATGCTGGTGGATAAATTTGGCTATTTTCAACCAAACTGGCATGAAAATGACACTGACACTTATATGGCTCATAAACTACTAGATCTGTCTGATCAAATCATAATCAGATTTATGCAATCAGTTAAAAAAATTTGGTAAACCAATGACCACATTGGCATGTACATGAGGTCATTGGCAAACCAAAATTAATGGTTCTATTGAGATGCAGTCTTTCGATATGGTATATTTGCCATCTTTCTGTCTGTGAGCAAATCATTGTTAATTTTGGTTGCTTAGCGATTGCGCTGCTATACTAATAATTATGTGCCCAGGATAAGAATTAGTGTATCAAGAATCCTATCTTTATCAGAAATATCAATATACTCTTCATAACAACCTGTTCAGCAAGTCAGTAGCTATGAAATGCTTATAGTTTTATTTAATAATGTATTTGATGAACAAACATTGATTACAAGGGCTGTTGGTGTGACATGGATTTTGCTTAGTCCATTAAAACCACACTGTTCTTCATATATAGAGGCATTAATAATGTGCGCTCTGGAAAAATCTTACTAGACCTAGATTTCTAGTGGGGACCACCCTGGGAAATCCAAGACACACAAGAGTCACATTTCTTATACAATGCCATAATGTAATGATTTAGAGCCTAGGTTGCCTACCTGTTGTATGTGTAACCCAAAAAGGACATTCGAGGGTACTGCAGTATATAACTCAAAATAACATTATATTTATTACTAAATAATTGAATGTATTTAAAACTAATCAGAATGGTTCTTTTTAAAATATTTGAAACATTTAAAAGCATAAGGAGTGGCCTGGTATATATTTACTCAGATTAGGGGGTACTTTGAATAAATTTACACACATTAGGTGGCACTTAGTATAACCGAATACACTGCAGGGGGTGAGGTTGAGAAACCCTGCTTTAGATCTCTGAGCTAATAATTAATCTAAGGGTAGTAAGATAGCAACAATGATAATATTTTGTTTTCTACATATTTATGTTAATATATCGGTTATTTATTTCTTGGATGTTGTTGTGGCTTTGATGTGTAGAAAAGAAAGACTTCTCTACCAAACAACACTGTCATTGCACTAGTTTGAAGCTTACATGTGCAGAAAGAATGCTAGTGTAGAGGAATCACAAACAGAACATTTTGAGCCTGATGCTGAGTTAGGTGCAAAGCATAAAAAGGAGCAGATTTGCACCTTGGCAAAAACCATGTTGCATTAGAGGAGGAGGTACATTTAAAATGTTGGGACAGATTTATAGTTGGGATATGGCATGTCATAGATCAACTTTAATTTCAGTGTAAACATAAAGCTATCAACTATTTGAGTGCTACATGCAATTATTTCCTTGCGTGCAATAAAATAAATCAATTTTTACCCCTTGCATTGTAACATGGTTTGTCCAGGTGCAAATTTGCTCCTTGTTTTTGCTTTGCTCCTATCTCAGCATCAGGCTCTTTGTGTTCTGCAATGTTAGTCCTTTGCCTGTCTTTCTAATTTATTTTAAAGAACAATGTAATATGACACCCTACTGTGATTTTTAGATGCTTTAAAAACTAAATTATTATTTATTTTGAAAATGATGATGAAACTATTTGCACGCAAAATAAAAACCAAGCAATATTCCCCCCCCCCCAGATAATATGTTCCATAGTATACCACTTACAGAGTCTTAACACTGAGGAAACATGATTACATTAAAAGGAAATTGCATGAATTATTCATGACATCACATTTTGTAATCCTTGTGTTAATAAGCAGGAAATCAAGAGTTTATTTTCTGGAAAATATTTTCAAATCATTTTAATTATGTGCATAATGTGGACTAGTAATGCTGTAAGACATTTACCACTTATTCTTCATTTTCTTGTCCTGACTATAGAAAAAAAATATATTTTTTGACATGTTTCAATATATAGATTAAACAAAAAAAAGATACAAATCTGCTAAATCTTACATAGGCAGTGGCAATCTATCCATGTGTAATTTAACAGCAATCAGTCAAAATGTTTGTTTGCTCTAGTATTACATTTACAAACAGTATTGTTTTGTGCACTGAGGATGCCTGTGTATGGTAGATATATATATATATATATATATATATATATATATATATATATATTAGACAAAAAGCAGGGATATTCTGCACTCAACCGAACATGTAATTAATGCTGTGATAAATACTTTTCTGTATTAAAATAGGGAATGCTAGCTCCACATATTGCAATATATGTTAAGCATATGTTGACCAACTCACGCCATATATATAAATATATATATATATATATATATATATATATACACACACACACACACACACACACACACACACACACACATTCTAGTAGATTCACTGCTCTTTTGTGATACAAAAGATCTTATTGGATACTATATATCACTTATTTATCTATCTATCTATCTATCTATCTATCTATCTATCTATCTATCTATCTGTCTATCTGCCTGTATGTCTATCCGTCTATCTCTATTTAAATCTCTTTTTATCTATCATATAATGTACTCTATATCTTTTATTACGATTTATATTTTTCCCGATTTATATTTTTCTTCCTGTAGTACACATTATCATTCTGCACATCAATTATTACTGTGCAGTATCTCAAGCTGCAATAATTGTATACCTGCACCATCTGTGGCTTCCCTTTAACAAATCGTCCTGTGGACAGCTCAAGGGCTGTTTATGTGAGGTCAGAGGGAACCTCCTGCTGAGACAGCCACATATTTTTCTTGTGAAAAGAAACACGAGTTGGCATGTGTATGTCAGCGACGTTCTTTGTGATTAGCATATCCTGTACATATAAAAATCAAAGGGAAGCTATCAGGCATTTACATTTACATGGGGCAATCCAACACAGCATTGGTGTCACATAACATAAAAATGTCTCGCATAGAAAGCTATAACAGTTTATATGGTAATTATCAAGTTTTATTACTGGACAAAATCCCACTAATAAGGAGTAAGTCAAATAAAATAGCGCAGACACTGTGATTTAGAGGCGCATGCAATATTAGTATGTTTATTGTGTTATCAGCAATCTATAGTAAGGTTGCAAAGGATACTGAGCAAGAAAGTCTATTGTCATCAACATTTATTTATATTGTGCCAGCAAATTCCATAGCGCTTTAAAATTTGGGAACAAACACAATAATGAAACAATACTGGTTAATACAGACAGACAGAGAGGTAAGATGCTTATGAAAGCCCATACTGATGAGGAAGATAATGCAATTCAGTCTTCTACAATACATTGTTATTAAAGTGAGGCACGTGTCCTTGTAAGCAAAAAAAAAAAGAACACATCACAAATTAGTAACATTGACACAATTAAAAATGATCTTATCTAGAATGGCATCATGAAAACAGCTAGTGCCTTTCTTACTGTGGGAGCATCCTCAAACAAAATTGTCAATTCAAAATAGAAACTACCCACAGTAACAGTATGTGATAGGCATCAATAATTTAAATGTGATTATTTAAGAATGACTAAAGATGACCCTTAGTGATGTGTAAAAGCGCTAAGCACTGCTTCACAACAGAGGATGTTTTAAACCACTGCATTCACTTGGAATTTAATTTTCTGTAGCCATTGATTCACTTCACATAAAATGATTCTGTCCTCTTCACAATCCCTCCTCCCACTACAACCATCATTGCTCAAAATGACATCCTAAGACTCAGAGATATTACTGTGTCAGTACAAGCTGCCTTGCAGGGATATTCATCGACTGTTACCAGTCATTGACACACTGTTTTTTTCTCTGCTATTTTCCTCTGATCTACCCTTCTTTTATATGTATGTTATGCCTACTAGGGATTCAGCTGAAGATTGTATTTTCTCATCCATTATGCTACTTTACTAGTACAGACTCAGTGTTGTTCACAATTTAGCAGACATTTACAAATTTGCAGAAGAGATTGGTAACCATAATGTAAAACAAAATGTCAGTTATATCCAATAGCTGAATTAAATGTTGTATTTTCAAATCAATGACACTGAGTTCAAAATCAGATCAACCCAAGATATTGGTGATCTCATTATAAAGTAAGAGAGTGGCATATTGTTCGCCATAAGGCTGGTCTTAATGCATATAAACCAGTTCACCTACTGATTTTGTTGACTCCTGACCTTCAGGGACAGCCTATCCCTTCTGGATTTGAAAGGTGGGTGGGTTCAAGACAATTGAGTGCCTAATACATAAAGTGGGCTGGCTTTTTTCCAAGCCCAACACTATACTAGCTCTGTTATCAGGATATTTTCTGATCTAGACTGGGACAATCCAGTGAATAGATTCCTGAGTTCCCCAAATGCCAAAACCAATGCCATCTCCTTATAGTCAACCATGCACTCCTGTTGACATGTCTTCCTCTACAACGGGGATGGGCTGATGGTTATCTCTATTCCCCTCTCTCACAATCAAAGATTTATTGTGTGCCCTTGAATTATTTTGTAAAGTCCTCCCATCCAGCATATATGATGAATTGTTCTTAAATAAATATCATGGTGCATATTTATCCCCCCCAAAGAAGAACCACATGGGTCTTAGTGCTCATCCCACTGCAGTATATGTGGTGAGGAGAATTCAAATTTATTCCATTGTTTCTGGCAATGTCCTTCGGTCAGGGAATTTCGTAAACCTGGCTCTACTAGACTTTCTTAATTATGTCCCCTTCACCTCGGAGTGGGCTTTATTCAGTATCATCCCTATGAACCAAAGGACCACCATAGGTAACAGGAGATTGTTGTCCGCTATAAGTGCGGTATCGCGTAAGACCATCCACCACACCTCGACACACCAGAACTTCCCCCTGTAAAATTGTTCAATTTATTTTACATTTTCAGAATGGATTGGGGCGAAGTATCGTTGGATAGGGAAGTGAAAAAGGAACGTTTCTTCTCCTCATGGGAGAGCTATATTGATACTTTGCCAATAACCACAAAGCACAGATTCATGAATGTCTTAAACATACGTCTTGGTACACTCTTAGAGAACTGGTAGAAGATTCCCCTATCTTTTTAAAAGATATCTCCCACCCCGGTGATCAGCTATCTAGTTACGGACCTGCTTCCAGGCTCCAGTCACAAGAGATGTGGATGAGAGAATGCTTTTAAAATTGTCACCCATCTAACACGGTGGATTGACGTTATTCTCCTGGCTATTTCTCAGTAATGATATTGCCAATTATTGAGCAATGTAAATGTGAACTGTTTTGATTATTTTATTTTATTTTGTGAAATCAGCTAGTTCAGTTGAACATACATGGCCTGATTCATTAAGGAAAGTAAAGCAAAAAAATGAGTAACTTTGCACCTTGGCAAAACCATGCTGTATTAGAGGGGGAAGTAAATTTAAAATGTGAAGACAGTTTTATAGTTGGGATAGGGCATGTTCTAGATCAACTTTAAATGTCAGTGTAAAAATAAAGCTATCAAGTATTTGTTTACTACATGACAAAACAGCCAGTATTTTCCTTATGTGCAAAGTAATTAACTAATTTGCACCCTTTTCATTGTAACATGGTTTGCCAAGGTTCAAAGCTATTCATTTGTTTGCTTTACTTTCATTAATGAATAAGGCCTAAATTGTCTTTGATTTACATACTTTTTTCTATGACATGAGCAAAAAAATTTTCTTGAATCTTTGTATTTTGAAGTGCTTCTAATATAAAAAAGTTATACAAATCAAAGAAAGGGAGAACAATTGTAAGTAGTGGACATTATAATGAAATATATCTGTCTCACAGTTTTATTTACCTCTATGAGCAGTTGAAACGCTGGTGCTGTATCAGTCTTGTAAATGTATAACATAAAGGGTAATGGAAGGATCACATAAGTGGTGAGGAGGATTGTGACAGAAACGTCTCTCATTCTCAATGTGAAGCTAGAGGCTGTTATCATGCGAGATCACCACTTTGCCCAAAGATTAACCATCCAGTGAATGCAGCAATTTAATATTATTTGAAAGGCACAGATTTCAGACTATTCTGCTATTAAAGTATATATTAAATAGGCAAAAGGGCAGTCTAAATGGGCCAACTGTTTCTTTTATGACATAAACAATGTATGCCAGTGTTTTTCCTTATATATATACTTCATGTGTATTTATTTTTGATGGAACTTCAGCATTTGTAGATGGTTGACATTGTATATACACATTTAGGGGCATATTCAATTGTCCGCGGGATTGCCGAAAATCCCACGGACCGCGCAGGATTACCGTTATTATGGTATTACGGTAATCCTGCGCTGAAAAACCGTTAATACGGTTACAGCTCAGGGAGCTGCGAGCTGAAATCCAGCGAGAGATTACCGTATTAACTGTAATACTTTCTCCGCGCTCGATCCGGCGAACAATTGAATACCCCCTTAGTGTGCAGATTATCTATAGTTGGTGCTATCAGTTATCAACCAATTCCAAGTGAGCACAATAAATGTAGGACTTGTACGAGAGGGTTCATGGACCTGAGTGTCTAAAACTGTGACTCAGTTGCCTGGGTAAAGAAAGGACACCCAAGCTACATCTTGTGAAATAAATCACTGAGCCAGCTAAACTTGAATCGGAGGGGTCTGGACATGAAAAAACACTGAGCTCAGTTGATTCTGTCTTGGAGGAGAGATCCTCATGTCAGGGAGATCACTGTTTGTGTCTGAGTGTTGTCCATTGACTGTAACCCAGGTAATACAGCACTGATAACTGAAACGTTTGCTGTTTCTGTATTCTAAAAACTTGCTCTTACTAAACCTCCATGTGCAGGAAAACCAATTTGCTACTTTATCCACCAGAACCTAAGTTGAGAAAGACTGAGCGAGGTCCAGGTGGCAGATCTAAATGTACTTCAGAAGTAGGTGTTGATGAAGGCATACATGTATACTACCCACCAGACAGTGGGTTACATTTGTAAATCTTACACATTCTCTATGAAAAAGAGGAATGTGTAAGATTTACAAATGTAACCCACTGTTTGTCTAGTGGGCAGTATACCTGTATGCCGTCATGTATTGTATAATGGACCTCTTGTTTACTACAAAGAGTTCATAGGGGATAGCATTAATTGTCTACTCTTGGGTATTTACTTATTTCCCAATGGCCCCAGGCTTGGAACTGAATAGGCATCCAGGGATCCCTATATTTAGAAGAATTGCTGCCTGAAACTGTTAGTGTCACCCCCAGATATACAGTACTTATTTACCCCACGGTGAATATATATAAATACAGTAGAAGATTGATACCTTTCAGTTACTTGGAATTATATTAAAAAAAAATAATAATAATAAAAACACACAATAATAATCATGTATTAATAAACAAAGTGTTACAAAAATACTTCAATTTAACTACTTATAAATTATAAAAACTACTTTAAATTAAAAGAAAACTCTAGTTTTTTCAAACATATATATAGAAATGTTCCAAATTAAATAGCCATCGCTAAAAAACTGTCAAAAATCTGAGAAAGGTTGTACACACCGTATGATATAAACACTGATTGATGGCTTTGACAGCTTCTGTCAAATTCAATGTGGGGGGTAACTACAGCTCCTCTAATATTAATATTTTATAGTTCCTGTCTTTTCTCTGAAACCACCAGTCACTTTAAAATAGTTACTGCATATGTCATAATCGATAATGTGGCTGAAAAAAGACACTTATATTTCTTTCATTAACTGAGTTTACAGCAAACTCATGAGCTTGTTTTATTTAACTTTTTTTCAGCATACCCCACAAATAAACAGCCACCATTTGCTACAGTAAGATCTTCATTTATTAACCAGCTTTGCAGACTGGGTAGGAGTGATGTTTCTCTTGACAGATTTGTTCCAGGTCATTCAAGTTTCTTGGGACGTGTATGCGCATTTTCAAATTGATCCACAAATTCTCCTTATTCTATGGTTTCTATTTTTGGTGCCATTTTGGATCACAATAATTGGATCTTACGCCTTTAAAAATAGAGACATTGAAGATTGTACCCACCACCTTGATAAAGACTAAATAAATACTTATTGAAATGCTTTGGTTGGCTAAAGGAGTGGACCTTCTACCCAAAAACATACTAGTAGGTTTATTGGCTGCTATCAAAACTGACCCTAGTCTGTCTATCTGTGTGTGTTAGGGAATTTAGACTGTAAGCTCCAATAGGACAGGGACTGATGTGAGTGACAAATATCTTCTGTACAGCGCTGCGGAATTAGTGGCGCAATATAAATGATGATGATGATGATGAGGATGATGATGGATGGACAAGCAAATAACTACTACACCTGAGATTTAACATCTGTATATACACCACTCTATTTGGTGAGGCTATCTTTTTATTCTTATATTTGAATGTATTATGTTTGTAATGAAATTTTTGGCCAACTCTACTTATAAGTTTTCTCGATCAGATGCAGTTTTGATGGATGGCATTTTCTTTTTCTGATCTGGGTGGAGTGATACAGCTTCTATTTCTCAATAGTAAATAGTGCACAATGACATATCCAAACACTTTGATTTTTTTGTTACCTCCATCACTTGATCCCTAAACTACAAGGGCATGGGAGACGTGGGAGGGGCTTTCCAGTCAATGTCACAATATATCAATGTTGCTCAGGAAGAGGCTAATAGTAAAGACATATTAAATTCGCACCTGTGTTAGCTTAGAGCTGCCAGATCACAAAGGGCTGAACACTTTCGTAAGCATCATATTTCATTTTTTTGCTGTTGTTTTTTTAACTTTTTTAGGCATTTCATGACTTCATGATTTTAACCCCTTCATGACTGGCAATGTGAGTAGTGGAATAATATATTTTTATGTCATGGTCATTATATTGGGAAAATTGGGCAAAAATAGGGGGGACCCTTCCTCCTCATTTCATTTTTACGCAGATAAGAGATCAATGTTTACCCCACAATCAGTTAGTATCCCAGTGTAGAGATACTAAATATTAAACAAAGTCTAACACAGTTATCAGGTTCAAGAGAAAGGTCTGGAAGACCAAAAACAAGGTCTGCATTCTAGTTATAAATGACATACAATGACTGAAGTGTTTTGTTATTGCACTAGAAAGGGATTAAGGAGCAAGACACTTTGTTTTCTTTCTTTGTTTCCTACATAGTGGTTTTAGTAGGTCTGTATGGGAAGTTCCTGGCTGCTACAGTGTTTGAGTGATGATCGCATGAGGAGTCAGCCCCCCTGTGTGGCGGCACTCTTCCTAGTTCACTGCATTGGACGGACGAAGTCTGGTAATGGCATAAAAACTTCTAAAAGGTCTATCATGGGCCCTATGTGTTTTGTCATACAACTGTCAGACACCGTCCCCGCACCATCGGTGCCAGGGACGGACGCCTTCCTTTGCCGGAAGTTCTTCCTGTTGCTAAGCAGCGGGACGCCATCCTCTTCCTCCAGCGTCTTTCATTGCCGTGCACATGTGTGTCCGCTCGCGTCTCTGTTTCCAAGAAACGAGACGCTTCTCTGCACTTCCTGACGGCGATCAGCTATTCGGGTCGCCGGTTCCACTGCCACCAATCAGGGAATTGGCTCCACTATTTAAACCTGCCCCTAACACTAGGTAGGTGCCAGAGTATCTAGGTCTTCCTATGCTGCAGTGTTCCAGCCTGTTTCCCTGCTTTCTGACTGACCTCCTGTGTACCGACCCGGCTTCCTCTGGTTCTGCTTCTGGATCTTCCTTTAGCCTGATTGCTTCTTCTGTATCTGACCGATTTGCCTTTTTACTTTGATACCATGTTTGCCAGAACGGTTTGACCTCTGCCTGCATGGCCACATCTATTCACCATCCACTCTGCTGATAGTTACGCGACCTGCACGTCCCTTGCACGTCCCTTGCAGCAGACTCCAAACTCTGTTGCAGGGGTCCCTGGTGAAGACCAGGGACGTGTTTAGACTCCGTGCCTGTGCAAATATCAGCAAGTGGCCTTCAGTGCCTGCGTCTCATGACAACAAGATTAACTTAGGGGATAGTGCACAATCAACTATCACCACTGTGTAAGTAGTTATTGTAATTTTCTATAAATAAATCATTTTATTTTGCTACAAACCCTTCATCTTCTCATCATTTCATTGTAACCAACCACCACACTAAATCCATTTCAATTGGTTTTCTCCATTTTGTTTTATGCTCACTTATTTTTGCTTCATCATATTTTTTATTAACTTTCTCCTTATTATTACTATCTATTTTTTATATAATCTTTAACAACAACTATATTGATCTTAATCACAATCATCATAATATGTTATTTCATTACCTTTATGATAATTACCTGGCAGACTTCTGTTTTGTTTGCTTCCTCTCAGTGGTTGACAGGTAGTGACAAGTGTGCAGGACGTAGTGCAATCCCATGCCTGCACTGTGCTCTCTCTCTGTCAGCTTGCTTACAGCTGCCTCTTGATTGGTCCCTACTTCTTCCTATGCAGCTGCATCAGGAACTCATTGCCAGTTATAGAGTTAAACATCAGCTACTCCATGCTTGTTTTGCCTCAGTTATTGCTGTTTTGGTTCTGACCTCTACCTGTGTACACTCACGCTGCTCTTGTTTGTTGCCTGGGTCGACCTTGAGCTGTCTTCCCCGAAACTACTCTTTGATTGCTGCGTAGAGCAAACTCTGTCTCTGTACCTCTATTCTGCTCATTAGTTACCATCAATACCTCTGATAATCGCCTGTAAATTGCCATTCTGAATATATTCCCCTATGACTCTGATTCTTATAGATCATTTCCATGTCACTCACATGGAAGGATAACTAACATGTAATCCAATAATGGGAAACCAGAAACCATACATGAGTTGTTTTTTTTGTCTAGTCTCCAACACCTATTCAGTGAGACAGAACTAAGATTACTCCTTCTAAATTAATATTACCTTGAGTTGAAATCCTGGGGACAACAAAATATCAGTGGACCCAAAGCACTGGAAGGGGGGTTGCAATAGACAAAGACCTCATCAAGACCGGTTTTAGCAATTTATTTTATGTGCTGTAGTTTTATAACATTATCTATTACCAGTGTTCTTACACCTCTAAGACCTCATCAAGATCAGTTTGATTAATTAATCTTGTGTGCTGTAGTTTCAAAACATTATCTATGCCTAAACACCTCTAAAATTCTTTTTCACCCTTGATTTTACATGTTTACTTTTACCTGGTACCATTATTATTACACAATTATATATTTTGTGTTTCATTATCCCTTCATTATATCTATGTGATTTTGCATTGACTTTAGCATTTCAGATATATTTTGTTTATTCTGTATATAAAGGATGCACCTCATGATATATCTTTATCCTGCACCGTCATCCTACATACAATTGACCAGAAGACCACAGTAACATGGAAAGTCAGCAGTCCAATACACCTCCATCAGTATTCACATGCATGGAGAAGCAGCTGGTTTATGAATCCTTACCTGACTGGTGTATACAAACCAATACTGTCTAACTCCTCCCCCCACATGTAAATCCTTTTTGAATCCATTTCTAGACTCTGCTTGCCATATATTTACCATTACTTACCCAACCCCCCATTCCTGATTGAGCGCCAGATGCCCCACCTTTCCACTTCATTTTGAAACAATATATTGATGGATATTCCCTAGAGGGATAACCTCTCTTTCCCCTTACCAGGTGCACTAATGTCGTCATTTGTGAACTCTACAAAAATATCAAATATTGCAACTGCGCACTCTGTACCATTAGACTTCAAAGAGACTTGTGGATAATTAATTACATAAATTTATTATACATTTATTAAAACTCATACACAATATATAAAAAAAACTCATGAACTCTACAATTAAACTTCAGCATAGGTAAATATCACCATAGTATGCGAGAATAATCAGAATACCAATTTGAACAAATAGTTGCATTTCACAATTTGCCTTTCAGTAACCTTAATCCACATAGATGAATGAGAGAAGATTGATAGAATTAATAGATTTATCATAGGGACACAATTTAATTCTTCAAGAGGAATCAAGTCAGAATAATTTTAATGTATGAAGGTTTATGGGTAGAAAAACCATAACATTATACTGTGCAGCATTCTGCTTATTAGCCGGTTTGTTGACAAATTCAAGATGTTGATATTATTTAAGTTATAATGTGTAATGCACATCTTTGGCGGAACCCACTAGACTGGGTGATTTCACAGTGGACCTATTGCTGTTTAGACAGGTTCTGTGGAAACAATATGGATGATATATTATCACTACAAATATAGTAGCAAACACATATAAGGATAACTAGCCAATAAAGAGAAACCATAAGCCATACATGGTAAATTACCAAATTAACCAAAAAAATCAGCATAAGAAATACTGGAGAGACTAAAGTTACAGTCGTAACACATTTTTGTTCCAGAAAAAAAAAGATAAGATCAGCTGAGGTCTTTCTTTGCTGCCTGCTCTACCATCTCTGCCCTTGATTGAAGAAGTGAATTGTTATGGTTAGCTGAGCTTCAATTTAGTGATCCACTCCATTAAACGCACTGAAGATGGTTTTGGAGGTATCCGAGCAAGTAGTCCCAATAGTGCTATAAAACTTTCTTTAGTGTCATATATGCTCTACTTCTCTTCTCTCCTTCTTTGTGTTTTCTCCTAGTCCTGTTTATGCATATTGTATAGTTTATTTATGTTCTTATTTATGTATTTTTATCACTCACTCTGCAGTACTATTACTGCTAGTAAGAAAGAAAAATGTAACATATAGATATGGAAAATCCGTTTTTCAGATTCTCATGTTTATTTCTATTAATATTGTTATAAATATGTTATTTCTGTGTACTTCATTATGTTCATTTAATCAGCCATCAGAATGGAGTATACCAATATGTTCTGCAGTAGGAATAGAGTAATGTCATTTATGGCCTATAGAAGATCCAAAGAGGAGTAGGGAGTTTTTACAGAGTCTTCCCTTTAGTCAATAACATGTATTGAAGTCAATTTCCGTTGATTACAGCGTTTCAGGAGTTTTTATTCTTCTTAGCACTGTGATGTTGAAACTTCTATTGTGATAGGGACACTTGCAACTGTGTTTTGAACACATATTTGTTTTCATTATTGTAAGTATTGTAATGGAGTTTGTATGTTCTCCCCGTGTTTGCGTGGGTTTCCCCCGGGTGCTTCGGTTTCCTCCCACACTCCAAAAACATACTAGTAGGCTAATTGGGTGCTATCAAAATTGACCCTAGTCTCTGTCTGTCTGTGTGTATGTTAGGGAATTTAGACTGTAAGCTCCAATGGGGCAGAAACTGATGTGAATGAGTTCTCTGTGCAGCGCTGCGGAATCAGTGGTGCTATATAAATAAATGGTGATGATGCATTAAATTAAAAATAAAAAACGGTAGTGCACTAAACCCTCTATTTCTTTCTCTTTGCCTACACCCTCATGAACATATATTGGTGGAGCCAACTGAGAATGAATGGATTGGAAGTATTTTTTAATACTGCTTATGCTTAAAGAAATGGAAAACGTTAACATACAAGAATACATAGAGTAAGTGTATTACCAAAAGGGGAAACAATTTTGGTGGAGAGACACTATCACCTCTTGGAGAATAACACAATTCTCTAGTGGATACATTTGGACACTTTGGTTCACTGTTTATTGAATGTTAAACACTGGTCAAGGTGTTTAATTTTCCAGGTGAGGCAGCACTGAAGGATTTAAGACAGACTGTAACAGTGTCAAAGAAGTTTATTTAATCCATTCCAGCGTTTCAATACATACGACAACAGTTTGCAAGTGCAATGGGATTGAAGTGTTTTTTAAACTTTTCCTTTAGCTCCACTTTGTCTAGATGAGGTACTCTTGCAGGAACAGATCGGAGGGGGATCTTGGAAAATGGAGCAGAATAAGAAACCTGCTCTTCAGAGAAAATCCAGAAATGCGCCTAGTTGATGGAATTACGCAATATTCACAAGTGCATGATTGACAGTCTAAGTTAGAATTTGTCAGTTTGGAGACGAGAGGGGCTCTTGAGAAGAAGAGATTAAGAAATAAAGTGGCATCATGAATGGTTAAGGAAAGAGGATATAGTGGCTTGAGATGAGGATATTTGGGTCTAGGGTGAATATATTGGTGTGTGGTAAGGATATTGTTGGCAGAAGTGTTTCCCAGTGATGAGAAGTGTTATGCTCTGCCCAGCAGGTTATCTGAAACGCAAAATAATATTTAGTGAATTAAACCTAATTTGTTACTCATTTTGTCAAATTAGATGAAATACTGTATTTAGCATATGGTAATTTATTTAACTTAAGTTCAGTTGCATTATAGTAATTGTGTTCTATTTGGTGTCTGAATAATATATTGGCAGAAGGTCTAAAATTAACATTGTGTACTGTAGTGTGAAAATGGTGATTACTCTTGTGTACCATGTATCCCTACTTTACAGAAGACTTGGATGTTATCCCTGGAAATATAAAATATGAAATCCTGTTCTCATACAATGCAGACTCCTGACATTCCTAGTTTAAAAATATTTTTGGAAATAGAGAAATATATCTATTGCTGCACTTGAAAAAAAAAGTGACATTTATAGACTGAAGGAACCATTGCGATAGATAGTTGTCCCAGTTTTCTGCCTTGATAAAAAAATTGCCTAAATCAATATCTTACATCGGCTCACATAACCTATGCATTATTAGCAAAAATTTATTTTATAACTGAAAAGGGACAAACAGTTTTTTTTGTTTTCAATACATTTATTTGTGGTGTATTTAACACAAGATTAATATTCTTTTATTATTAACTATTATAAAATAGCTTAACAAGGCAGCCCGGCAAAATCTCTAAAAATAACATAAAGAGCATAAGTTGCAGTATGAAAATAGCACTGACAAAATTGTCTATGTAAATTAATATGTATATAGGTAATAAAACACATCTTCAACTGTAAAACCAGTTAGCCGTAACATTTTGATCAGTAAGCCCTAAACAATTATCCTTTTGCTGATTAAGACAAATGAATTACTGATCAGATGACTAATTTCTTAGACAAGAAAAATCATATTTAAACAAATTTATTATGAAAGTGATATGGTAATCTAATGTTCATTATAAATTTTCAAATACGCATATTTAGCCAGGTATTTTCTCTTTTTTAGGACCTTGGAATAATGGCAAGCATAAAAGTAAGTATATCAGGCATTAAACATTACAGATTTTATTTTTTCTAAATATATATATAAATCCAATACCACGGTGTAGGCCATTTAATGCAGCTGTACGTAAGAGGAATGCTAATCCCAATTTGAAATCAATCACAAGAAAATCTATACAGTGCAGAAAAGGGACCTACAGAGTGTTGATAAGGACATGTATGTATATACATAATATAACTGGTGAGAGTCCAAGTCCAAAGCATGAAATACGAGAATCGGTTTTAAGAAGATTTCTTTCCTGGTTTTGTTAAGACACCCCCCCCCCCCGCCCCCCCCATTTCCTCCTCTTTGTTTTTTAACATGGGCATTAAAGAATGGCTGTACCTTTAAAGATAAGACAGAGTGCTAACCAAAAACAAAAAAAAGCAGGTTTCAAGGAATCACTTTATATGTTCACTTACTTACAGGCTTTCATTTAGTGGTATTATTTAAACTGGAGAATCATTATCATCTACTGAAGCACCTAAAATGTTTTTGTCTGTTATTCTCACGTACTTTTCATTTTGTGACAGCTGAAGGGCAATGTGAAGGGGTTTACATTCTGTATTATATTAACCTATCTCAAAAAACAACTATTATTATTATTATCTTTCATATAGTGCCAACATACTATGTAGGTTCCTGTTAACGAGCATAATGTATATTCGCTTAAAAGCGAACGTTTAATAATTCCCATTGGTCCCTGAGAAAGTAGAGGTACAGTTTATTTTCTCCATCACACAAACACACACATTAGAGTTAATTTCATCAGAAGTCAATTCAACTACCAGTATATTTTTGATTTGTAAAAAGGAAACTGAAGAACCTGGAAAAACCTTACATGAATTACATACACCTTATCTGTGTGGAGTCTGTTCTCCTCGTGTTTGCGTGGGTTTCCTCCGGGTGCTCCGGTTTCCTCCCACAATCCAAAAACATACTAGTAGGTTAATTGTCTGCTATCAAAATTGACCCTAGTCTCTCTCTCTATGTGTGTGTGTGTATATGTTAGGGAATTTAGACTGTAAGCTCCAATGGGGCAGGGACTGATGTGAATGAGTTTTCTGTACAGTGCTGCGGAATTAGTGGCGCTATATAAATAAATGGTGATGATGATGATAATGATGAATTCTCCTTCATCCTGCCCAGTGAAGTGTTCAGGATGGGAGCCTTAATGGCACTGTCACCTCGAGAAAATGCATATTTTGTCACACCGCCAAAATGACTCGATCACCCCGCGCCCTACCACCTCCCAGCCTCCCACCACACCCCACCTCTTCTTCCAGACCTCAAAACTTAAAGTTGGCAAGCATGATATAGAGTCATCCAATCATTTATAAGTGTCTTTTGTTTTCATTCAAACCTAGGAACCAATGAAATTTTAGATGGTAATTTTTTGAAATTAGTTCGTTTTTTACTATACATACAGCGGCTACCAAAAAGGTTTGAAGTACGACAAAGAGGGAGTTGAAAAAACAGTCTACTGTAGATTACAGCTACAATCTATATAAATAATAGTCATTTTGATGACATTTTTTAAACTTTTGTATGTGTGAATTTCTAGTGTTTTATTAATTAAATATGCACTGAACAATCTCCTAAAACACAATAAATTCTGAAAACAGAGAATAGTTTGTTCATATCCATAGGAAAATATAGGGAAGCTTGCTGTTTAGGCTCCTGTTAACGAGCATAATGTATGTTTAGATTTGAACACAGTTTCAAGAAGGATATCTTTGTAAGTATTACTGTAGCTAACACCAGTCTGTAAACCTATAATATTTTATTGTTGGAATAAATGTCTCTATATGGTAGAACATCATTTAGGCAGTTTTCAATGTGCTGCAAAATAATGGGAAGTAGTATAATCACTAATTAGATCATACCTTAGTAGTTGTTATATTGGCAGGCTTTATGTCTGTCCTAGTCACTTTCTTTCTGTGCTGCTAAGTAACAGGAAGCTGTATCACTAATTGTTTGCTAGTTCACAAGGTATATCACAAAAAGAGACTGACTGTTGTACAATCATTCTTGTACTCGCTGTGCCCCAATCCTAACAGAGAGAGAACATTACCTTGACATTTTATTTTTTGTAACATTCATTAAGGTGACTTCCCTATATAGAAAAAGCATAGAACACAAAAATAAGAAAGTGTCCATTTAAATACAAAGCAAGCAGAGAAACTTGTCAACATGGATTTAGATAATCTGTACGTCAGTCTAATACAAGGAGCTATCACAACAGGGGTTTGTTTCAGTAAGTCTAATATTAGTTCTTTGGGCTCATTCCCACTGATATTCTAGAGTGGGGCATAAAAGCCTTTTTATATGCTTACAGTAAAAGACGTAAAACAATATCAATGAAATGCTTTACACAGTAAGGGAATAAAAACAGAAACCTAAAGTTGGCTACTTCCTAGCAATAAAAACACTTGTTTTTTATTTCTTGTGATAAACTGCTCTCAAATAACAGGTCTGGAATAGTATAGTCGCAAGAGTAAATTTGTTATCAGTTATCAAACACTTGATACTCTTCTTTAATAAATATGTTTAATTATTATATATATATTTATAGCACTGGCACTCCAGAATAAATGAACTCAGCCCGAAAATGTAGCACTTAAACACCAATGTATGTCAAGTAGCAATTCATGTGGCCGGTTAGGACAACAGGAATCACTGTGGTAGGTCGTAAGGAAGACATTTCAAGGTCATTGAATCAGTTATTATTTATCTGTTTTATTCAACAGACAGATACAGTTGTTCTTGGTATTCAGCAGGTCATAACTGTAGCCCAGCATTAATTATCATAGATTACTAGGTGGGAGTAACTGTATTTGTAGAAGTGGGACACCCTACTAAGTGCTACATTGATCGCCTGCCAGAGTTTCTGCAGAAGTATGGAACAGCAGGAAGCACTCTGCAAAGGGATCAGTTGACATCCAACATATCGAATGGCTGGCAGATGCTTAATATGCTTAATATGTCTCTAGATCTTTCCCTCCATCTAAGGTATTAATGGTTGCGTTGAAGATGATGGTGAACCTCTATCATCAAAACCTAAAGTTGCATATGGCTCTCTGAATACTTTGATACCTCACAATCCATATCCTGTAATTATTGAGGGGACCTCAGACTGAATTCCATCTTGCTAGAATGAAAGTGCATATACTCTGAATGCTAATATGACCTCCCCCCCAATTGTGTCCTGCTGCCTAGGTGTTGGTTGGGGGTGATTGGATGGATGAAGCCATATCCCCAGTAGAAGCTTTCACTGTAGGCTGTGTGCATCTGGGGCCCTGGTTAGAGATGCCCTCCCTTCTGCTAGGGACTCCACTGCTACTTTCTCCACCATTGTATGGAGTGGTAGCCATGCCTGTGCAGGCAATACAGTTGCCACCAAGCCTGTGTCAAATTTGCCCCGTATCATTCTCTGGGGGTATTGATTGAGAATAGAAGTGCCCACATGCCCTATTGTCCATTATTGTACTGCTCAACCATACAGGGGTGCTGCATAAATTGCAGATAACCCTCATTGAGTCCTTCATATAATCTCCTCTTGGCAGTTTGAAAATACTGCCAAGCTAGAGACAGCCATGAGCAGGTTTATGGCTTTCCTACATCTGCAGTAGGTGCTGCAGGCATCTATTACGGGGCTCCTGGACATCTGTGCCTTGGACAGTACAGCAGTGGAGGAATACTGCAGGTTAGCACTTCTGCCTTACAGCACTGGGGTCATGAGTTCAATTCCCAACCATGGCCTTATCTGTGAGAAGTTTGTATGTTCTCCCCGTGTTTGCGTGGGTTTCCTCCGGGTGCTCCGGTTTCCTTCCACACTCCAAAGACATACTGGTAGGTTAATTGGCTGCTAACAAATAGACCCTAGTCTGTGTGTGTATGTGTTAGGGAATTTAGACTGTAAGCCCCAATGGGGCAGAGACTGATGTGAGTGAGTTCTCTGAATATTATAAGCTTGTCTGAAGAGGTAGGTTTTCAGAGAACGCTTGAAAGTTTGTAGACCAGAGGAGAGTCTTATTGTGCAAGGGTGAGAATTCCATAGAGTGGAGCCCACTCTATGGAGACCATGGTCAGGAATCAAACTCATGACCCCACTGCTGCAAGGCAGAATGCTAACCACTAAGCTGCTATGCTTCCCATATGCATGCACTTCTTTCACACACATTGTTTATAATGTAAGTTGCAGTGGTTTGCAGTCACTAGTAAGAGCATCAATGTCTACATACTTTTTTTGAATAAAGCCTTCCCTTCTATATCAGTACTTTAGCATCTAGACACTATACAACCCATCTCTTTCAAAGTGAATGCTGCTTCTTTCAGTGCTAATGCAGTCCTTTCTCAGTGACATTAATGTATGGAGACAGACTTATGCTTTTTGGTTTTCTTTTAAGAAAGATTTGTTCTGGTAAAACATTGTCCTAGTGGAGACTGAGAGTCCAAGGCAAGATCCGTCTGACAGTGGATCTTGCCTTGGAGGCATCTATTGAAAGGTGCTCTGCATCTAATTATCTTTTATACTGAGCCCAAAAACTTCCCATAAATGCAAAGGTTAAGTAAAGGCTTACTGTCTTTGGCACATACTGCCAAGTTTGCAGGACATCTGTAAGGATCTGCATGAAATACTTAATTGGCACTGTGTACCTTGGGGCCTAGTGTCTAATGACCCTAAGATAAGTCTTACAAGCAGGCTAACTAACATGCAAGTTAAATCACAAAATAAGACAAAATACAAGCCAAGTGAAAGGTCTCGGGCAGTCATCTGTGAAGTATAGGCAACAACAGGCCTAGGTCGGGGCAGATGGGTATAAAAAGTGAGAAACTGAAGTCGAAATTCAGTAAACACCAAGGAAATGTCCTTTCGCATAGCAAGGTAACCTGTTGCAAGGGAAGTGTGACATTGATGGGTTTAAATAGACAGTGGCCTTCTTTGATTATCCACATGGGGAACACATATGCAAATAATAAGTAATTAAATTCCACAAAAGACTCAGATTACGTGCACAGCAGAGAGCTTGGAGTACTAGTGAGTGATTGGTTCACTCCCTAAGGACAGAAAGACCACAGTTCAAATCCAGGGAAAGACAAATAAAAAAAGTTGTCCGAAATACTGTTATGTAGTAACATCCTGGAGTAATAAAAATCCTGAAACAAATTAATAAAAGTAACTAGTTATCCAGTTTAAAAGAAATGGGGTGTATCTTGTATCTGCTTTTCCCCTTTATTGCTATTCCATCTGCTAAAGGCTTCACTGTCATTTGACACCAATCAATTCCATAGGATGTCTAATGTTAATCATCTTAAAGCTCTGAACTCTGCATCTTTGCTAGCATTATATGATTATTCCTCAGGGGAATCTTATGTCTTCATGGGTTGCCTGTACACATAGCTCCTAAATCCGGAGTTCACTTTAGCAATTTGGAAATTATTTTGAAAAACATGGGGATTAAACTAGATATTTCTTCTGTATTAATATCCACAGTCCAATAGGCAAACTGAGAATTAATCAATGCTGAAACAATATATTTGCACATCAGGAAGACAGAAAAGAATTTGGGGTAGTATCTGCAGAAGAACTTGCCATCCCACTGAGGTTTAAGTTCCTGCAGTACAACTTTCAAGCTCTCCTTTTGCTTCACTATTTCGTAGGGTGTCTATTCAGCACTGTATTTGTAAATCTCATATTCTGCAGAATTTATAAATAATTCTGCTCTGTGGTGTGTTTGGCCTAGGAATGTGGAACTCTATGCAGAAAACTTAAGGAGAAATACCATTGGAGAAACAAGCAAAATTCCAAGCCAAAATGGGGAATGAGGCGAATATTCTGTGTAATAGTTTTTATTATCTTGCTCAACTCTGGATTAGATAAAAAGAAGAAAGTACTTCCTTGAGCACACTTTGTTCATTATAGTCATATAGATAAAGCCACTTACTCATCTCAAACTTCCTGCACCAGCCTTTTTCCTTCTGGATTCCCTGCAGTTGATATCATTGTCTTTCATTTTCAGCCTCACTGGGCTAAGACACAAGAAATATTCTCACATGCTCATGTCAATGGCGATGGATTCTACAGATGCTCATTTCCAATAACATGTGTCTGAGCACCATGTATGGTGCCATACACCAATCCTTGATGTTTGTCTGCTGTTGCTATTCTTAATGTTTATTCTGGTTTGCCTGTTACTAGCTTCACCTTCCCACACCTTTGGCTTGTTCCTGACTACACCCTATGTCCTGTCCTTTGCTGTAAGTTGCTGCCTTGTGAGGCTTCTCTAAAGGCTGCAACTTGTGGATATCTAACAGCAAAGTCTGATCATTACAGGAGGACCCATAACTGGGTATTTATGAGATTCCATTCACCAGGCAAGAAAGAGCAAACAGTCAGCAGTAAACTAGGTTCCGTAAAGTGCCATGACAAATGTTTCAATGGTAGACCCTGATGTGCCCACTGCATTTCTTCATATCCCAAACCCTTAAGCTATTAAATGCTTATTTTTTTCCTTCTGTTAATCTATACTGCCGCAAGAAAAGCTAGTTAAAAGTTAAACTTAAAATATATAGATATCAGCATTTTACTTATGTTGCTGCTGAGCAGGTGAATTAATTTTGGCTAGAAAACCTTAAGGGACTACTTCAAGATAGTGATTATGTCCTGCCTCTAGAATAGAGCTCTTCTATGTTAAAGAAGTCCTGTTTTTTGCTCATTCTCTATTTGGAATATATACATTTGTTAGAATTGGACGTTTGGTCATATGTAAATCACATAATGTATCATGATAGATAGATAGATAGATAGATATGAGATAGATAGATAGATAGATAGATAGATAGATATGAAATAGATAGATAGATAGATAGATAGATAGATAGATAGATAGATAGATATGAGATAGATAGATAGATAGATAGATATGAGATAGATAGATAGATAGATAGATAGATAGATATGAGATAGATAGATAGATAGATAGATATGAGATAGATAGATAGATAGATAGATAGATAGATATGAGATAGATAGATAGATAGATAGATAGATAGATATGAGATAGATAGATAGATAGATAGATAGATATGAGATAGATAGATAGATAGATAGATAGATAGATAGATAGATATGAGATAGATAGATAGATAGATAGATAGATAGATAGATAGATATGAGATAGATAGATAGATAGATAGATAGATAGATAGATAGATAGATAGATATGAGATAGATAAATAGATAGATATGAGATAGATAGATAGATAGATAGATAGATAGATAGATAGATATTACTTATTGGTTCCAAAACAGAGCACCTCTGTTAGAGCCATAGATATTTAGAGATTAGTTTATTAGAGACAGTTTTATTACTAGCTCTGCTGAATATCACTCTTTTAATCAGTACCACAGCTCACTAAATAGTGCCTAATGTTTATTGCATTTAACTGGATGTATACTGTTCTGAGGGTACGCCAGGAACCGATTATCATAATTATACCTGTTTCTATGGAAACCCTCAAGTCTATCAGTTTTGATTCATTATATTGTTATACCTTCTAGCACTTTCTAATTATTAGGTGCCCATATAAAGTCTCAGTTACTATAGAAATGAGCTCAATATAGAAAACTCAATTTTTAACTCTTAAGCAATCGACCAACAGTGAGAGGTGATGGATCGTTGTAATAAGAATGGGAAATTTAACGCGTTCAAGAATAAAAAAACAATGTTTTAAAAGGAATGTTAAACCTATGGTCAATGCAATGAGAGTATTTAAATACTTGATGATTAAATTAAATTATTATTAATTAAATACTGCTGTGTTTATCTTTTCAAACCTTTTCAACATTTAAGTAAAATATGGAGTCATTTATTTAAAAACTGTAAAAGGAACAAGCTTTGGACTATGAATACAAATGCAAATGGGATAAGAATAACAAAGAATTTCAATCTGTGAAACGAGAATGTGTGAAACATGACTTGACAAACTGCGCATTAGTGTAGGCAAGAGTTCTACTAATACAGGGTTGCAAGAAGAGATGGGCACATTATTTGCCTGATTTGAAGTGTAAAAGATTTAGAGCTGTACAAATTTTCAGCAATACTGTCAGAAACAAATATATTATCACAAATAAATCTTTAATTTTCTCTAACTGCCAACTGAATTTAAATTATTGATTTTCAATTGTAACATATTAAAGATAATTATAATGCCCATTAAAATCTATTTTGGTGTCTAGGACACAGGAAGAAAAAGCTGCTTTTCTGAGGTCACAAGGAGTCCACATGGGATTTAGAGAAGGGTCTCAAGCAAGTTATTTAACCACTGCTTCTCACCTTTTCATATACAAAGAGAAAGGAGAATAGAAGAGGGTTCTACCTTATTTAACATGAGAATTACTAGAGAGGACAATTAGCACTACTACATCAGGGGGCGCACGGAGGGGGGTTTCCTAAGGATTAAAAGATGCAACAATTTCCATTGAATTACAGTGGGATTTTCTTTATATTATAAGGGTGCCAGGTAGTGTTTTATTTGATTACATTTTATTGTTACAAATGTGTCAGTTTTTATTTACTCTCTTATACTGTATTTGTATAATGGCTAGCAGTTTTAAGGCCTTTTAACATTATATAAGTGACCACAAAGGTAGCAGAATTGCTAAGGCAACTCTTAATATTCATCCTTACCCTATTACCCATAGCCCAGGTTTGTCAGGAAGAGCGCTAGCATGGGACAGGTGAACTTTGGGAGAGGGAAACATTGTTGGTTCCCCACATAAAGCCTCTAGTCCAGTGTGGGCTAACCTGTGACACTCCAGGTGTTGTGAAACTACAAGTCCCAGCATACCCTTCCAGTAATAAGCTGCTATATATTGACAAAGCATTCTGGGACTTGTAGTTTCACAACACCTGGAGTGTCACAGGTTAGCCAACACTGCTCTAGTCCTTTGCTGACCAGCCAGCGTCTAGTTCTGTTATGACAGGGGAACCCCACACTTCCAATTTCCCAGTTAATAGATCCTCCTCCTCCAGGCCTGGCTCCTCTTGGGCATCATCCTGCAGCCCATCTTACTCCTGGGCAAGAGCCGCCTGTGTGGCCTGTTGTTTCCCTGCTCTGTGAAACAATGAGACAAAAAGTGTTGCTTGGGTTTTAATTTGTTTAAATACATTATTTAACCAAACGTCAACATGTATAAAGATTTAAACAATTAAACAATTATTTTTATTTTACAAAACATGACTTTAGTGCATACTTATGTCCATGATAACATGTATGATTTTATTCACGCCATTAAGTAATGTTCTGTTTTAGCACACTCTTCAAATCATGCATATATTTTTTGGATACATAGCAAACCTTCTTTAAACTGTATAAGGAGGTGGACAGAATAATAATTTAAAAATAAATAATACAAAAAAGTAAACTTAAAATTATATTAAAATGTTGTTTTGGTTTGGGGGGGCTTACATGAGTCACAAATTATTTTAAATACATCATTAAAAAGTCTTCTAGGATTTGGGCCTGTTTATAGTATATTACAAATAAAAAAAACTTTTCATGCAAATTAACTGCTAACTTTCGCCACCTAGTCTTCCCATGCAGCCTAGCAAGGAGCTTAGCCTGGCTCCTCCTCAAGATTCTCCTACACCAGTGATGGCTAACCTGTGACACTCCAGGTGTTGTGAAACTACAAACCCCAGCATGCTTTGCCAGCTGTCAGCTAGTTATCTACTGGCAAAGCATGCTGGGGCTTGTAGTTTCACAACACCTGGAGTGTCACAGGTTAGCCATCACTGTCCTACACCATTAGAACACCTTATGCTTAGTCAATAATGATAATAATTCTTTATTTACATCGCACCTTTCTCCTAATAGTACTCAGAGCACTTTACATTGTTGCAGAGGATAAGGCATCTTGGGCAACCTCAGCTGCTATTCTATGGAACTGTTCACATCAGTCCCTGCCTCATTGGAGCGTAACATCTAAATTCCCTATCACACACATACACTAGGGTCCATTTTTTTGGAAGCCACATAACTTGCCAGTATGTTTTTGGACCAGGGAGAGCATACAAACACTGTGCTCCCCCTAGTTGGCATTACAATTGCTCCTCTATTGAGAGCCTTCTTGCTCACATGCTTGTAACTGCTTGAAGCTTTGCAATATTCACTATGCGGTTTAACGTCACAAGGCTGGTTTTTGTCAATGTAATGACACTAACGCAACACCTCAGATTGCTACTTCCCTTAAATAATATGGCAGCTAAGCCAACATTTATATTGTAATACATAGCAATAATTAATGGCCACTCGCACTCCTACAACACAGCAACATCCTATTATAACAAAATGTCATAAATGGTGCTATAATACACAAAAACACACCCATAAACATGTCACTTAGTACTATATAAGGAACAATAGGCAAGTCACAATCAAAATCATTGCCATTTTACAAACCAAATACAACAAAAAAAATAATTTGCTAGCAAAGTTCCAAAACGACGTTGAGCAACATCAGCTGTCTCAGCACAAAAAAGAGACAGCCCAATTTCAGCTCTGCTAGAATTTAGTTTCTACTTTCAAATATAGTGGAGAAGCTGCTGAATACCACCTGACAGCTAATGACTGGGGCCAAGATCAGAATGTTGGAGGAGATGTAAGCGTTAAATTTACAGTTTCCATAGTTACTTAAAATAGGACTTTCTGTGCCATCTGTTTTTGTATATTTTGAAATGACCACTGAAACTATCATAAAATAAGTAACTTCTTATTATAACTGTTTTACTTGTCTGTTGTTACTGTTTTTTAGAAAATATATATATACAGAGAGAGAGATGTGTGTACATATAGAAGTGTATGTACCTATACAACTATGAAAAATATACCTACATGTGTATATTTATAAACATAACTTTAGCTTTATCACATTATTTTTTATGTATGTCGTTTTCCCTACTCTACGGCGCTACAGAGCAGTGTGGCGCCTTACAAATATACAATAATAATAATAATAATAGTAATTGTAAGATTATTGTATTAAAATACATTTAATTTAAACAATTTCCCGTCTCATAACTGGGGCAGGATTTCAAGTGCCTGAAGGAGAACTGTCATGGCAGGGGGACCAGTGGAGGGCCAAGCGCCTCATGAGTGGACCGCATTAGACTGTATCAACACTCGGGAGATCGAGGGAGAGAGTGTCTTGATGGAGACCATGTTCCCCTTGCGCAACATGAACACTCTGGGACAGATTCAATTAGCCATGAGGTGCTCCTGGACATCACCTCGATGTTCGGTTGTGCACCATGCCGGCTAAAACAGTACAGAAATATCTGCTGCACATAGTGTGTGGCCACAGGCATCCGTGAGACGGGAGGCAAAATGAGCAGACATGTGTCTTCCGGAGAGACACATCACGTCACTTCGCAGCTAATTGAATGTACCCCTTTGACTCTGGTAATTATCCTTATTTGTAAAAATATATTCTATGACTATCCTAAGCCTGTGTATAGTCTTTTCAGTAAAGAGCACACATGAAGAGCACACATTTATACTTTCTACTTTGTACACATATCTAAATGTCCATTCTCCAATCATTCACAAACTACACAAACTTCACCTCAAGCAGCCTATTTTAACATATTTTTCTAGCTAGTAGTTGACATCTCTGGTAACATCTCAGTATGTGATCTAACCGATCTGTAGTGAACATTCCTATTAACTAGTCAATTTCAAGACTGACTCCAGCTTCTACAGTACACTGAATGAGTTAAGACAGAGATGCCCTGCTCTAAACATTTTTTACAAATGGTAACTGCCAGCAAAGGAGGAAACTTGAGAATGCTGGTGCACCAGCTCCAGAGCTAAGACCCGGAGCCAGACTGGAGCTCATAAGTTTTGCAACAATATTCCAAAGCACAAGTGGAGGTGGAGTTGTCATACTGGAGCTTGAGTGGAGCTGAAATCAAACTGAAGTGGAGCTGAGCTCAGCCCCTGTAGCTCTCTTCTAGATGAAAATGTTTAAATCAAATTAAACTAATATTGGCAAGCAATTATGGTTGGTTAGACTCTTACATCAAATATACTACATTTACTTAACATGACCTAAACCTTATATATAAATATGACTTCACAGCTGGAGCTTGTGAAAAGTTGTTGAAGTTGGAGCAAGAGCTCCTTGCACAGCCTAAAGGTGGAGTTCATAGGTTATCATGGTTCTTCTGCCAGATATAGGTTAGAAGAGCAAGTCAGGAGCTGAACTGGTGAACCTGGGGCACTGCCAAGTCTAGTAGACATGATTCAGGAAAAATTATATACACTAATAATAACACTAATTAATACTGTTAAGTTATTTAGCCTAGTAATTCATATGATATAAAGATATGTTAATGGACAAAGGGGTCGAAGTTTGCTGATTTGGGGTGTTGTCTCTGGAAAATGTGATAATAGTTGTCCTGACCAGGGTGTGTGTGCAACTTTTATCCTGATTTTTTTGTCCTAGCAAAGTTGAATGTTGAATAATGGACTTAGATCACTTTCAATTAACATCATAAATTAGTGTCAGGGATGACCTTGGAGGGGTATAATTCAAACAAACAATTAGAAGCCCCAATTTAAATAATATAAATCAAACTACAAAAAATATAACCTAACTTACAATGTATACAGCAGAATAAAAACTCTCCTAGCTTGCACAAATAAAAACAACTTATTAAGAATATATGATCATCAATTTAAAGTAAATCTGTTTGCATACATAAATCAATAGAACATCATGACCTTAGAAGCTTTATAAAAAAAAATCCTACACAGTAATGAAAGCAGAAAAGGATCAGAAGGTGATAGATGTACACTCTGACATATGTTGATAAAAATTCAAAGAAGAATATAATGCTCTTTCATAGAGTCTTAAATCAAACAGTACCTGTAACTTGAAAAAAACATAAAATAAGGGGGTTCTGTTGGTATTAATGTTAGTGAAGCTAGTGAAATTATTACTCTAAAAGTTAGTTATTAGTGAAGTTAGCATTTAATCCCCTTTATCATCCTTATCATCATCATCATCACCATTTATTTATATAGCGCCACTGATTCCCGCAGAGAACTCATTCACATCAGTCCCTGCCCCATTGGGGCTTACAGTCTAAATTCCCTAACATACACACAGACAGACTAGGGTCAATTTTGATAGCAGCCAATTGACCAATTAGTATGTTTTTAGAGTGTGGGAGGAAACCCGGAGCACCCGGAGGAAACACAGGGAGAACATACAAACTCCACACAGATAAGGCCATGGTCAGGAATTGAACTCAAGACCCCAGTGCTGTAAGGCAGAAGTGCTAACCACTTAGCCACTGTGGATCCCTTTATGAATGTTTCTTTATACATTTCTTTTCTCTTTCAGCTCTCATATATACAATGATAACCATTGAGTGTGGTATATTGGCCAGTGTATACCTCATAATTACCAATATGAGGCTTGTATATTCACCGGCACATAACCTAAATATAACCCTATCTGCCACTGAACATTAATAAACTATTTTTTTTAAAAAAAGGCATTTAATCAATCACCACAGCAGTGGTGGATCCGGAGGGGGGGGGGGGGGGGTACCAGGGCAATCACTCCCCCCCCCTCCCTCAGCAAGGACATGTACAGGTGAGTGACAGCTCAGAAGCAGACAGATAATCCTGGCCGGTCGCTCTGATTCAAACACAATAAGAGCGGCTGCTCAGAATGCTCTGCCTGGCTGTCTCTTCCGAAATGGACCTGCACATAGTGTGTGGCTACAGGTAACCCACTACTGATAGAAGTGAAATAGGACTAAATCACCCCCCCTAAAACAAAATCTAGATCCCCTCTGCATCACACCCATGAGCTCTGGAAACGAATCTGTGTAGCCACTTTTCCTCTGTGCTCTGTGATTCATCACAAAGCATCAGTCTCAAACCAGGCTGGGTGACTCGGCAGAGGGGCGGGTGTGATCACATGGACCGATAAGAAGCTGTAAGAACAGAATTTGGGCCTTCTTACCTGCCTTTCTTATTGACCCTGCTGCTCACATCCTACAATGGGAATGCAGCTTTAAATGTCTGAGGACTGTAACTTTGTTCAGAACACACAAGTTATTCCATCCACATTTGCAAGCTAGTTAAGTCCTTATGAAAATAATACAACAAGAATAAAATGCCCATTTTTTTCCTTGAAGTTCTCTTGTTTGTGCAATACAGTTGTTAACTTATTTGGCTGCTTGCTTTATACTGCTACATTTTATTCATGCACCACTGATCTGCTTCATCATTAGTGACATATGCAATCAATAATGCATTTGCATCAGAAAAAATAAAGCAAATTATAACAAGGCTATACTAATGATGGCATGTTATTAGAGATTGGTTGTACACTAATGGCAATTTAAGTATATTATTTAGTGTTAACAATTGCCATGGTATGGAGCAGAGGTTTAACAACTTTATAGGGCAGGGACCCCTATTTCAATGTTATAGACCATTTCACACTCCATGTCCAACTTACAATATAAATAATAAATTAATTAGTATCAGCATATCCTTGTAATATGGAGTGCAGATAATATGGCTAAAAAACATGGAAAGCAAATAAAATAACTATTTGCCCATACAGAATGCAGACATTCCTGCTATTTTTATTAATAAATTAAAGCAAATTAGCTATATAAAATGGCCATTTCAAACCAAGAGCAAAACCAATTTCAAGGTTTACTTTTTTTATTAAAAGATTTATTTATTTAAGGTCAATAACACGAATACAGAATGATACATAGATAACAAGGGAATAACTGCAAGAATAGTGAAGTCAACAGGACAGTAAATTTCTGCGGCGTGAGTAGACAGTGTTAAACCAATTAAAGAAAACGTTAGGTTTTTGTGTTTTTATTAGATACAGTGGGAGGAGAAAAAGAAAAAAGAAAAGAAATAGAGGGGAGATAGGTGCAAGGAGGGGAGAGGGAAGAAAAGAGAGAGTACAGGAGGTGTGGGGGATTAGGCAGCGTAGCTGAAACTGCAGGGGAAGCGGAAGAGGGAGATAGAGGCTAAATATTATTAGTGAACAATGATGTTGTCGGCATTATGGAAAGGGAGAGCGGAATTGAAAGAAGGACAACATGGATCCCATACTTTATTGAAGGATTTAGAGGTGTTATCAATAATGCTCATCATAAAATCCATGCGGTGGACTCGCCATGCTCTATTAATGATAGCGGGGAGGGAAGTGCAATTTCCTTCCAGTCAGCTGCAATTTGGTAGGTGGCAGCTGAGACATTGTGATGGGCTAGTTTGTTCTGATGTTTGGTCGCAGCAGGAAACCCAAGGGTTAGAAGAAAGAATTTAGTATCAAGCGGGGTATCAATTTGGATAAATGATTGAATCAGGTTCAGATATCCAGCTAGAACTGAGCTACCTTAGAGCAGTCCCACCAAATGTGAGGAAACGTGTTGACGCCAGAGCATGCACGCCAGCATCTGTCTGAGAAACCGAGTAACATTTTGTGCAGACGGGTCGGGACATAGCGCCATCTAAATAGGTGTTTTATATACCTTTTCTTTGATCTTAATGCAGATTGAGTTAGAGGCGGCGTATTCTTATATTTCGGTCCAGTCGTCACTGTCCAAAGGGTTATTTATAGGAGATTTATCCTATAGTTATGAAGTTAATAGGATTTAGATACACAAATAAATGTGGAGATTCTGAGCTTCCCAAAAAGAATGTATATGCAGCCAGGGGGGATAGTGTGTAGGGGAATGGTCCCAAACGCCTTAGAAGTAATAGTAATCGGATTCCCCAGCGCGGGAAGGGAAAAAGGGATTGAAAGGGAAAATAATTTCAAAATGGTGTGTGTGGAGGAACCATATACATAAGTAATAGGATACTGAAAGCAATCAATATCTTGTAAAAAATAGGCCAGCCGACTTATTTGTTTTTATTAAATCTTGAAATAAAAGGTAAACAGGAATTATAAGTTCAATAGGTAAGTGGGCAATGTATCAGACAGATATACAGATATATCAGGTAGATTCTAATCGATACAATACAAGTCCATAAGTAAAGTCTTGAAAACTGCTAAATAATGGAATTGTAAATGCCTTATATCAATTGAGCCAGCCGGCTTTCTGTAAATGATTAGTTCAATCAGAACATGAAGCATGAATATCAGCAACGATATAATAATCAGACAATAAGCAGTTTCTCAAACTGGAATAGAGATGATTCATAAAAATAATTAATCAGTGCGATATAGGTCCTTTGAACACGGTATAGTGTATCTGCTATAGTTCAGTAGTTGAAGAGCAGATGGCTTGATAGGTAATACAGGGGCAGGCCGAATAGGCTAGTTGGATATAAATCCTATAAACCCAGTGTAATGTATCCGCTATAGTTCAGTAGATGTAGAGCAGATGACTTGATAAGTAATACACGGGCGAGTAGTAGAGGTTGGTTGGCGGGCAGTCCTTAAAAAGTTTGCCGTGTAATGGAGATCCGTATAGACAGACTAAAGTCCCATGTATCAAAAATCCAAAGGATGGAAACCGTGTTGTGGCAATAGGAGGAGAGGGCAGTGCACTTACCATTCTCTCAGGTATATTCTCCGGGTGTTCCGGTCCTTTGATATTCCTACTGGTCTTTGCCGCACGTTGTTCTAGATCTCCAGATGTGGTATAGATAAGCCAGAAAGTATCGAAAGTCCTAGAGTCCATGCATGCTCTCCGTAGCGGGTATGTAGTGCCGCAAATCCTTAGCCGGGAACTAGTACAGTAGATATCAATATCAGCAGGTAAAAAGTGTAAACTTACGCGTTTCACCCCAGGTGGGGCTTCCTCAGGGAAATGTTATCAGCAATTGAGTGAGTTACAAGACAAAAGGTGCCTAGATATAGTCCTCAAATTTGCATATCTGCTCCGTGTTTGGTCCTAGTTTTGAGTGACAAGTTGAAGTCACACCTATACCTATCGCTGTAGTATGAATGAACTTTTCATAGTAGACATGCAATTAATTCTGTTATTAAAAAACAGATATGTTGTACAAAAAGATACGATATTGTCTGAACTCCATCAAATAAAGAAGTTATAAAAAGGTATTTAGATCAAAGTCGATATTTAGGCCACTTGGTGTAATTGTTTTGAGGGTGTAGATATATTTGGCTTCTTCTTGTGAAATCATGCTCACATAATACCCCCCTCTCCATGGCTTTTCAACTTTGTATATACCTATAAATTTCAAAAGGGTATTGTCATGGTTGTGATATTTAGAGAAATATTCAGGGACACTATGTGTTTTGAGTTCATTTTTTATGTTTCTTTGATGTTCTGCAATTCTTGTGGAAAGTTTCCTAATTGTCCTCCCTACGTATTGTTTCCCACAGGGACATTCTAAAAGGTACACTACTCCTGCTGTGTCGCAGGTCAATTTTTCTTTTATAGGGAACTTTTCCCCAGTGCTGTTAGAAATGAAAGAAGTTACTGGTTTCATATCCTTAATTTTACTATTTTTGCAAGCTATGCATCTGTTGCCTTTGGCTGTATCATTTAGCCAAGTGCCCCTTTTCTTTTTTTCTGGGGCAATAGTGTTTTTTACAAGTCTAATTTTGAGATTGTCTGATCTTCTGTACACGAATTGTGGTTTTGGGGGTAGGAAATTTCTTAGTTCTTTGTCTCCCAGTAAAATATTCCAATGTTTTTTAAAAATCTGTTCAACTTTCTTTGAAACTTTGCCATATTTAGTAATGAAAGGGAGGGTTGCTTTATTTCTTATCCTTCAGTTGTCTAGCGGTTCATTTCTTTCAAATAAGTTGTCTCTCCGTATTCCTCAGTTGGTGATAAGCCGAATCTATGACTTCCTGCTTATAGTTTTTTTCTAAGAATCTCTCTTTGATAGTGAGGGCCTATTTGTTACAATATATTGATTGCTTTCAGTATCCTATTACTTATGTATATGGTTCCTCCACACACACCATTTCGAAATTATTTTCCCTTTCAGTCCCTTTTTCCCTTCCTATGCCGGGGAAACCGATTACTATTAATGGGATTTAGCTATATAAATATGGAGAAATATTTATGGAATTTTGCCTCTGATATTTTTTTTTTTCTGTTTTAATATTTAAGGAAGCTGCAAATAAAATTGATATGGTTTTATTTGTTTTAAAAAATGAATTTTATATGTTAGCTCTCTTTTTGGTAAACTTGTGGTTTCAAGGGTGACTGTTTTAATGGTCAGAAAGATTGTTGCAAGTAACCGGACACGACTGTTGTATAAGTAAACAATTAAAAAAAATGGTGTTTCCATTAATTAATGACTAATATATATACTAATATATTATATAAGGAAGCCTGAGGATACAGTCTGCTACACTTTGAAAAAGTTCATATACAGTGAAACGTGTCAGGGGTGCTAGAAGAAGGAGAACTCGATCACCACATATCAGATTTGATCTGCTCAGTTGATTTTTTTAAACAGTCTGTGTCCGGAGCAGAGAAGACGGATTCATATGGATTCATACTTGATCTAATTACTGCTACCAAGAGGACTTAATTACTGATTCATTTTAGGCTGTTGTCCCAGGATCTGGGTAATGGGAAAGCAGCTGAAGATCTAATGATACAAAAAAACTGTTGCATGTTATGTGGCGAATATACATCTCGGGCCTGATTCATTAGTGATCTTATCAGCTGTTTTTTGCTTATCTTAAGCAAATCCACTCTGTGCATGCCCAGAAAAGGGAGATAAGAAGCAAAATCCACTGCGTAAGTAAAGAGTTTCTTAAGCTAAAATGAAAATCCATCTTAACTCTACTCTTATCTCCCCGTTTCTTCTTAAAATAAGCATCTTAACTTTTGCACAAGATAAGATCACTAATGAATCAGGCCCCTTGTTATTGACTATTATACACAGAAGAAGATCATTTGATTCTAGTGAGATGCTTTATACAGGACAATGTTTATGTTTATGGACATCTGAACTCAGTGCTCTAGTTGGAGTTATTGTCCCAATATTTGGGTAATTTGAAAAGCATTTTGCACATTGAAAGAACTTTCTAATGATATATTGTGAATATCTACTTTCTTTGCATAGTTTACAAGTCATGGAGTTAGTCTCAGATTAGAAAGCGCTTGTTCATTGGACTTCAGCGTTAGGAATTATAGATAATTTATTGAATGTGCATATGTATTAAGGTGGTGATAGTTTATATGTAGATGTCTTCATATATGCTATTATTTTTATGATTAAAAATATATATACTAATATTTATATTATTAGCAGCTTCCTTTTTCTGCCTTCTGTGTTTGATACATACAATAGACTTAACAGAGCGCTGTTTTGAGTTAGTTTTGCAGCTTTGTCTTTCCAGGGTGAAAGAGTTGTGCATAGATATCAGCAAATCCCTTTATTACAATCTGAAGTAATTTTCAAATAGAAAGTGATAAGTGAAACATGATGTAGTAAAATATCATATGTTTGAATGCTAACTAATCAGACATTGCATTTCACTAATGACAAGTCTTTTTATACTTATCACATAACGCATATCTCATCATACATCACATCAATTAACAGAAATCACATTGGCATGTTTGACAAATTCTGATATTTATGAGGCAAAATATAATCAAACATCACCAAGCCTTTTCTCCGGGGCAATGTCTCTCTCGCTTTCTACCCTGGCTGGAGAGAGGTATCAGGATGGTTGGTGATATTTATATTTCTGGCCAATGCATCCTGTTGGCGATCCTACGGGATAAATTTGATTTGAGCACTATCATTCCATTTGCATATCTGCAGGTGAAGCACTATGTTGAATTCCATTCCAAGCATAATCTCATGACATCTCTCACTCCACTTGAGTTGCTCTGTGTTCACAACCCTCTTCCAAGGGGAATTAAGTCCATGCTTTATAATCTCCTCATCAGCTCTAAACAGACTGTCATCCCTGTGCATGAAATTAAATGGGAGGCTGATTTGGGCAGGCCACCAGGGGAGGACACCTGGGCAACAATTAGAGAAAGGGTCTCCAAAACCTCAATTTCTTCCCTCATAAAAGAGAATACCTATAGATTTTACTTTAGGTGGTATCTAGTTCCAACAAGGTTGAAAAGGATCTACGGTTCGACCTCTGAGCTATGTTGAAGATGCTATGGTGAGATTGGGTCTTTTCTTCATATCTTGTGGTCCCGCCGATCGATTGCTCTGTTTTGAGATGATGTGGCTGCTCTCATCATGACATCACTAAAGTTCTAATCTCTAAGTGTCCTTGGCCATTCCCTTAGCTCCTCACTGGATGTTCTTTCTGAGAAGCTCTCCATACAGAGTCTTAATGCAGCCAGATGGTTGGAAAAACCCAAATCCCCCCTCCAGATAGCAACTACTCAATAAAATATGGTATCTGGCGTTTATGAAAAAAATCTCTGCATATTTAAATAATAAGACCCACGCATTTTACCAAATCTGGTGTGATTTGATTTATTTATAATAACTCCCCTGCTCCCATCGATCCTTCTTGGGATGTTTCGGATCTTTTCATTTAATCATAGTCATTTGATTGATTTGCTGCGCATGTTAAATCACTCTCATTTTCTCAAGGGGGCCCTGCGATTGTCGGGGGTGTCATTTTTGGTCTTGGCTATCAATTTCCCTACTCTCCACACTCCCCTCAAAAATACGTCGTTGCATATCTCAATTGAGATCATTTTATTTGCATTGCGTTTTTGTCTAGGCCAGCCATCTGAATGCAAATTCTGTATATTTTCATTTGCACTGTATATTTTGTGCTTTCTTGTTTTATTCAGCCTGACTAACAGATAAATGGCTTGAATATCATTGCTGCTCGGCAGTCAGGGAAATACCACACATTCCATCTTTTGTTCATGTGCTTAACTTCATTGTAGAGAGATTCTTGCACACTAGACAAGGAATTGAATGTATATAAACAACTTAAAGAAAGAAGCGGGCCTATTTTAACAGATCTTATTGCACACAAAATGATCTTACGGTATTACAAAGATAAAACAATTTGCCGCAACACCAGCTCATATGAGATCTTTCAACTAGATGGATTCTAACACGCATATGCTTGAGACGCTTCATGAGCAAAGAAACAGCATACATGATCAGTCACAACATTAAAACCACCAGCCTAATGTTGTATAGGCCCCCCTCGTGCTGCAAAAATAACTCTGACTCAACGCGGCACAGAATCCACAAGACTGCTGAAGGTGTCCTGTGGTATCTGGCACCAAGCTGATGTTAGCAGCAGATCCTGTAAGTTTTGAGGTGGGGACTCCATGGCACATCCAACAGATGCTCGATCGGACTGAGATATGAAGAATTTGAAGGCTAAGTCAACAATTTTGCTCCTAAAGCACATTATTGAGCCTTGGGCACCCATAACCCTGTCACCGGTTTGCCAGTTGTCCTTCCTTGGACCACTTCTGGTAGGTGCTAACCACTGCATACCGCACAAGTCGTGTCGTTTTGGTGATGCTCTGACCCCGTCATCTAGCCATCACAATATTCCCTTGTCAAAGTCGCTCAGATCTTGACGTTTGCTAGCTTTTCCTGCTTCAAAAACATTGACTTTAGGAACTGACAGTGCATATCCATGCAACAGTGAAAAATAAGTGGGTTTTTGGCACATCCTAAAGGGAGTCTATGGTTTTGCATTGCCAAAAAATGCTTACACAAGCCTGCAGTCCTGAGCCCTAAGGAGGGAGACACGGATGGGCGCAAGCACAAGCGGGTGCAATGGGCGTATAATATTTGCTCATGCTTCTGTCAGGCTTCAAACTGCTAATTTATGATTCCTGTACATCAATCAAGATTGACACTGGCACAGCCAAGGCATGCAGTGTAACAGCCCCCCCTTTCTTCACCAGGAATTGCCACAAGGTGATATGAGCTTTGCTGCTGGAAGCCCGCAAGTTGCAGCCCTATAACTGCCACCTGACGTGACTAGCTGGGAAAAGATGTCAGGAGGAAGGCAACAAATCACTAGGCAAAAAGCAGAGTCAGAAGCAAGTCGAAGGTCGAGCAGCAGGACATTCTGCACAGGATGGGATGTAAATAGCCGAGAAGGGTTGTCATGTGACAGGGGACACATGACTGCAACTAGGAAATGATGTGAGAGATCACATGAGTACACAGTATAAATGAACTACATGACTGCAACTCAGAGAATCAGGAAGGGCTAGAAACAGCGGATGCAAGTCTGCATGGAAACACCCAGTGCTGAGACCGGTAAGTAATACATGGATACTGTCACCAGTGTGTGACAGTGCACCCACTCTTAGGGGTGGATACCACCACCAAAAAAATGTTTTTCATAAAATCTCTTATGGAACTCCTTGATAAGACATGGAGCATGGACATCAGAGAATTTTAACCAATTTTTTACTGGGCCATACACTTTCCAATCCACCAAAAATATAGAATACCATCAGTAATTCAAGACTCAAGGATTCAATTAACCACATTTTCTTCTTGCTGGTAAACTGAAATGGGGGAAGGAGGTAAACGAGAAGAAGAGAAATTATTGATTATTAAGGACTTCAACAGAGAAACATGGAAAACATTTTTGATGTGTAGAGATACTGGTAGCTCCAATCTGATAACCACTTGACTGCTTACAAAATTTTGAAAGGTCCCATATTTTGAGGAGTAGAATTCATCCTTGGGACACTGAGTCGCACTGGGTGAGGTTTAAATTGCTGAGATGGGTTGTCATGTGACAGGAATTACATGATTGCAACCAGGAAATCATGTGAGAGTCTGCACAAGGTGGGGTTTAGAGAGCAGAGATGAGTTTCATCCTGGGGACTTTGAGTCGCACTGGGTGGGGTATATGTCACGTAGGATATCGATGGGGCAAAACCACCCATCTATGAGAGGTAGTGTCTCAGCCTTTTCCTTACTGAAAACATCGAAGAAGGACAAATATGGATCTTGCAGACCATAGCTCATGAAGTGTAGCTTGGAGAAGAGTATATATTGTATAAAGTATATATATATATATATATATATATATATATTAGTGTAAGCGCTAAGGAATTTGTTGGCACTATATAAATAAATGTTGTTTATGATGATGATGTATATGAAGGCTGCTTTTGGATAATGATAGAAACAGGCTGATTATATAAAAAACAGGTTTTGCCAATTCAATGCCCAATTCATAAACATATTTGTGATTTTTCCTCCTAAAAAAGGATAACAAAGAAAAACTTTTTCAAGGATTTTGCAAGGAGGAAGCAAAACACATCTCCTGTTGGTTGATTTAACCTCAAAGCATTCGAAGAAAATGTACAGTGAATAGCTTCAAGTTCAAAACAGTTTTGAACATTAAAGTATATGGCTTAAAAGCCTTCCTAATACACATAAAGCATAGATAACTTCTTTAACATTGTTCTTGTTAGAAGAATCTTAATAACAGAATTTTGGCAAGTAATAACATTAAATTAAATGATTTTTCAGGTATATTTTCTGTCCAGTTTTAATGTTTAGCTCTATAAAAAAAGAAAAGAAAAAAAGAAAAATGTTGAGGCATTTTTTACATTTCATATTATTGTATTCTTAGACATTGTATATGAATATTCAATTGCACAGTTTTAATTTGCTTATGTTTAAAACTATGAAAAAATTTAAAGACATTCACTGACTATTCTAACATCATTTTACCAGGATCCTCTTTACAACGGCAGTGAGAGACATAATTGTTAAGCTACTTTAGTCATAATTTGTAGCAACATACTCGTATTTGGGAGAAAATATTTAACTCTTTGGACAAAATGATGCGCCAGTTTGGAGATACAAACTTGTATCAGGTGAAAAATAAACTTGATTGTCACTCACCGGACCGTGAGTGCCTCTGCGCTGGTGCGTGGTTCTCTAGCCTTCCTGCCGGCGCCTGTCCTGAGCCGCGGCCGTCCGCCATCTTGAGGGACTGCGCATGCGCAGCACCCAAGAACTCTTATGACCTCTGCTTTTAATCTAATTGGAGGATCAGGCACCTCTCCCTATTTAAGGCACCTGTGCTCATTACATCGTTGCCTGATCTTGAGTCTCATTCCCTGTGAGTCTCTGAAGGTGTTTCCTGTGTCCTACTTGTGTCTTCAGCTTCCTGCTGATTATCTGCTCTGCTCACCTGCGGTTCCCATACCCGCTTCAGCCGCTCAGCGCTCCTGCTGTGCCTGCATATCCTCATGGACAAGCTTCTCTACTCATCAGCGGAATGCTTACTTGCTATTGACTTTCAACTGTTACCTTGCATATCCGCTTAGGACAAGCTTCTCTACTCAGCAGCGGTATCCATACCCACTATAGACTATTAGCTGATATGCTGTATATCCGCTTTGTACAAGCCTCTCTACTGAGCAGCGGTATACATACCGCCATAGACTATTAGCTATAACGCTGCATATCTGTTTGGAGCAAGTTCCTCTGTGCTCTCATTGTATTCATACAGACCACTGACTTCCCGCTACCTACCTGCACCTGGACAAGTCTTCTCATCACAGCAGTGGTACAACTTGCTGAACGCAGACCACTGACTTCCCGCTACCTACCTGCACCTGGACAAGTCTTCCCTTCACAGCAGTGGTACAACTTGCTAAACGTAGACCACTGACTCTCCCATTACCTTCCTTCACCTGCTCATGTCCACCCTGCTCTCCGTGGTTGAAACCTGCCTTCCACTATAGGTGCAACTCGCTGACTTCTCTACCAGTATAGCTGCAAGTCACTGACTATCATCAATTCCATTGACATCCTCTCTCCATCTGCTGTTATATACGTTCCACTATTCACCCTGCTGCCAGAGGACCGCTGTGCAAACTCCACCCCTCTGATAAGCATAGTCAACTGGTGAATCCTGGGCAGAACTCCTAGTGCCCGTGACATTGATTTTTAAACCCTTTAGTAAACAACAGGAACCAACAGCATTATGAAGATAATAGTGTTAATCAACTAAATGTCTTCATGTCAAGAGACTTTTTTCTGCTTGCACTGAAAAAAATGCACTTCTTTTTTTAAACTTCTTAGGTTACCTTTATATATATAGCTCGATATCTATTTTAAATGTAAACTTTGATTAGATTAAGCATATAGATTATTTTATAATTATTAAAATAATTCAAACACACCTACTGCGATACATATTTGAGCAAAATACATGTATTTATAAGACAAATAATTTTTGGACACAGTAATGTATATTAAATAGATTTCAGCACACATATTGTACTATTTATTTGAGTTGAAAAGATGTACAGACAATTTTATGTCACAATTAGAATAAATTATATAAAAATAATTTAAAGCCACACATACTACAATATGTACTTCAGTGAAAAAGAGGCATTAATACGATAGACAAAATATTTTAATAATTAGAATAAACTGATGTGAAGTACATCTGCTGCAGTATTTATTTTAATGTAAATTCACTTACTGCGATATTTAAGTAAACAAAGATCTTTTACAGTTCAAGTAAGCTGAAATGATAAAGAAACTATACCTACTCAGCATATATTCTGCAGGTGATTGTAAAGCTGTAGGAGTAAATAGAGATGTGCTTTCCTTTCCAATTTTTTAAAAAAAATACAAGCTACACACAAACAACATATATTGGGCAAGTCTTCTTTTAGGACGAGTATTGTCATGAATGTCTCGGATGGTATACATTTCGGGGTTATCCATTATTATTCAGTTTTATAAATTTCAGCATTTCATATTTCAAGGTGATAGCTGCTGGTTTTCAGTTACAATTCTGACTATATACACTGTATACAAGATCTGACAGTACAGGGCCAATGTTTCTAGGTTTATCAACCTTTAACTGATTTGTGCAAACAGGCCTTTGACATACTGATAAACAATTCAAAGCTGACAATTGTCTCATTGCCATTGGAACTGGCCTCCTGGATAAAGCGGACATACATGTATTGGAAGCATTTGTGGATCATCTATGAAAGGTTATATGTGATGAAGAACTGGCAGTCATGACACATTTATTTATCGCTGTACCATTTTCAGATTCTGTCTGTAGTGGCATATTTTTCCATAGTGTTACATTTTATTTTAATGTTGGTTACAGTCATCAGTGATGAATATGTTACATCAGACACATTTACATTACATTTTACCCCTTACAGTTTCATCACCGTCATCAGCTCCTGATGCGCACATGCTTTGTGAATATGGATTGTAGAGGATCAGTTCATCTTCTGAGATTTCGTGTAACAAATAGAATGCACTATATTAAACTATTTTGGCATATACAACCCATGTAGTGAATATCTAACTAAGACAACAATGGCTTTACAAATATAATATTGTGAATTATACAGGACTTTTAGTTCTTTTCACTTCTTCTAGACATGTTTTAGTCATCATGAAATGAGTTAAAGAAAGCCTTGACTTTTTTCTCAATTAGTCAATACAAAAAAATAAAAAATAAAGATAAACCTGTAATAACTATACTGCTTATGACAACCATTTAAATTACATATATACATATTATTTCATTTTGGTTCACTCCCATAAACTTTACTGTAATGGGTCTGATAATACAGTGGACATTTTGTATTCACTAGATCTAGTCTGAATTATACACCAATTGTAATTTTCCAGAATTTCTGAAATGTAAACTTCAGGCAGACTGATCCACTCACCTCTATAACTAATTGATTATGTGAGCCAGCCTTTTACCCAGCCCAATTTGCTGTGGGCAGCAACCACTAAATTAATGGATGCTCTAGTAACATTAGGGGCCTCCTCACCAGACCAGACAAAACCTGGTTAGAACCTAAGGAACTAAAACTCTTGTACTGTCGTTAGCCCGACCCCCACTGTACTATTTGTAAAAAGTACCATATATAAACTTACATAATTATCTTTAATTAAACAACAATTATTAAGATAAATCTTTTTCATGTTTTAGCATTGCTGGCTTGTCAATCTTTCGGTTTTGAAACTATATATATTCATAGAGGACAAATAGACTGAACGCATAGTTCAATGATTGATTAAGCGTATCCCTCATTAGTGAAGACAAAACCTTATCCTTCCAGGTCAACCCATCAGCCCACAAAGCAAAAGTGCTCTTTGCAATGGATGTCATTTTGGCATACAAAATATGTATTAAATAGTAGGTAGTGTTAATATTAACTTTAATTTTTAAAGTTTACCAGAAAGTGATAACTGGATAGCGAGGTAAACCCTTTTGGAAACCACTGGCAGTCCCTGAGGTGACCCCCCCCCAACTTTTGACCCTAAGGGGTTAATCCAAAGAAGGCATATCACTGTCCCAGCTGTAAGGTTATCATGCACATTGTCCTCTGAGTATGGGTCTCCATTATACGGCACAATTATCTTCAGATCAAATTGTCAGAGGGAAACTCAGGGGAGAATTAAGTACAAAACCTTACCCCAATGCCAGCCCCTCCAGATAAGGGTGATCAAAGGCCTTAATTTTAGAGCTAACTCTCTTTCTACACCCAGAGTGTTCCATGATGGGACAAGGGAAGGTATAAGGATTTGTGAAGATTTGTGAAGAGAATGTTTGCTGGGGATCACAGTGGTATGTGGCTGTGAAGAAGGAATCAATCAGTTGCAGAGAGCTTGCGGGATCATTAGATAAGTCTGTAAAATATTGCCCCAGGTGTGTGTCCTACAAACATAGGGTGAAAGCAGTTGTAATGCCATTGTGGGGTTGCTCTGTGGTTAAGTATTATCTGGACATGATATTGATATCTATTGGTATAACCTGACTATAGGGTAGGAAGAGTTGACTATATAGAGGCAGGATAGGTTTTATGAAAACATGACAGGGTTATGTAGTGGCATCATGGTGTCTTAAATAATAGGCATAGGGTGGTTATATTGACTATGTCAGTGTACCTGGTGGACATTGGGACTACATGTGGTAATCATAAGTATGTACTATAGACAGGGGAGGGATGGCAAATTTTAGCCCAGAGAGCAAGACTCGCCTAATAGCATTCTATTAGGAACTTTTTAAAGGAAACAAAATGCAAGTGGACTAGTGATCCAGCCCAACGACTATGAACACGGCCCAGGGGGCAGATGCCCCCCTGCCCCCAGCCCACACTGTCCCTTACTGCAGCTGCTGGACATTGGGTTGTATTTGATAGACATGGACAATTGGGTTTGATTTGAACAATATTTACCATTGTGGTATAACACAAACTCTAACGATGTACTTTGCCGTTCTATGAACACCACATTAAGCGTGACCTTTTACTGTAATGTGCTATAAACATTTATGAACAAATAATTAAATACTTTTTCTCCTCAACATGCATGGCAGGTATGTTTTTTTTCCTGTACGGTGTGCTGTGTGTTTTTTATATAGTGCCAAGCTAATTAACCCTGTCTTGATGTTCTAATGTTCTAAGCTATATAAGGGGACTTAGTAATTAAACAGGCCATTTACATTAGACTTCAGCAGCAACTTGCAATTCTCTTGAAATGTACTTTCATTTTTCACACAGATTGGTTCCAAAGCTTGAAAACTGTCATAATATGCATTACAGTTCTATATGTTAATATAAATGACAGATATCAGCTAAATATAAGAGGAAAATGAAATCTTGATTCTATCTTGAAATTTGCATACCTGGATTGTAATTGTCTATCAAGCATAAATGCTGTGTCTGTAGTATGTAACGCATCCTGACAGTAAACACACAATATTTTTAAAAGGACTTTGCTTTCTTCATGACAGGGTACATTATTTGCTGAGATTGTTTCAGTTCCTTTCTGGTATATTGAAATGAGAGAAAAAGGCAAAATTAAAAAGCAGCAATGAGATTAAGACCCAATTAAACATACCTTTGATAAAGAAAAGAAGCTCTCACATCTAAGGATTGGAATACAATCCCAATTATTACTTCCACTTAATTACTGTAACCTGGAAGCATTTGAGAAGCCGATGGATATAATGTTGTTAAATTTTAATAGAGATGCGTATTAATTCAAATTTATGGAAATCTGTTTGCAACTTTCCAAGACAGTTCTGTTACCAGTTCCCAATGGAAACAAGGATTTGGTCTCCAATGGATTAATCAATTGAATAAAAAATATAAAATTAAATATGTAAATAATTCATAGTCAAAAATGATTTGAGCGGCCCCAATCACTGCATTCTTGTCTTCAGGACAACGTCCAAGAATAAACCATGTATTCCTGAATTTTATTTAAATTTATTATGCTAGGTTATTTTTTTATTTTTTTTAAATCCATCTGCTTTACAAATGGCTATGTAGATGTAGCTTAATGATTAACTATGTTACTGATGGAAGAAAATGTTATGTTCATATTAATGTACCAAGCTAAATATATTTGCATATGTATTTATCTGCAACATGTTACATAACTGTTAAAGTACCACAAAATCTAAATAGTTAAGCTAATATAAAAAAGTGCCTTATTACATATACAAATATACATGTAAAAGTTGCTATAGTTTGAGATGTTTGGAACGTTGTGTTTATATTTGCTGTTCAGCATACTATGCTATTGCTCTCTGGTATTAGCCATTTCCCACTGAGACTTACCTATTATCTGTGTCCTTCAATACTCCTTTTTTTTGGATTTTAGAAATCCCCAATCAGAGCCCACAATTAAATAACTTCACTACTATAAAAAACATGCATATGCCTATTTGTAAATGCTACACCGTTTTATGTGCAAATGTTAACCTGGGTGCATTTGCATGTACCCTCCCTTCCCTGTCCAACCTCTCCAGGTACAGGTGGGCATAAGTGCTAGACTCACACAAGTCCGCATAGCAGTATATGAATGTGCCCACTTTCTGGGCATGCACACAATGATTTTGAACTAAATAAAGTTAATGGCATTTAGCTGCGTTAAAAAAAATGTTTTCCGCTCTCATCTCCCCTATCTGTGGTCACCACCCCTTCCCTTTCTCCAACCTAATTGCCCCCCTCTAGCCCCCCTCTTCCTCTACGGTCTATACTTTTTTTACACCGTTTATAAAACCTTACAAACTAAACATCCTACGTCCTAAGTTTCATCTGGATACAATGTGACGCTGTTATTGTACCGTCTTTGTTTCTCCATGTTTGGGCTATGGTTTTATTGTCATGTTTCTTGCATTCACCTGTTTGACCATGCAAAATAAAGAATTATAAAAAAAAAATGTTTTCCTATTGACAGGTAATTGTCATTTGCTTCAGTCTATAAATGACAGGTGTAATGGCCAAACTACTACTTAAATCAAAATAAGTAGCCAGACAAAATATTTTTCTTTAACCTCATTTTGGAGGAACCACCCACTGTGAAGGAACAGCAAAGTGAGAATGTGTCACAAAATATCACAACCTCCTCTCCTCATCATCATCATCGTTTATTTGTATAGCGCCACTGATTCCGCAGCTCTGTACAGAGAACTCATTCACATCAGTCCCTGCCCCATTGGAACTTACAGTCTAAATTCCCTAACATACACACACAGACAGAGAGAGAGAGAGAGAGAGAGAGAGAGAGAGACTAGGGTCAATTTTGATGGCAGCCAAATAATCTACTAGTATGTTTTGTTTTTTTGGAGTGTGGGAGGAAACCAGAGCACCCGGAGGAAACCCACGCAAACACGGGGAGAAAATACAAGCTCCACACAGGTAAGGCCATGGTCGGGAATTGAACTCATGACCCCAGTGCTGTGAGGCAGAAGTGCTAAGCACTGAGCCACCATGCTGCTCTCCTCATGCTGGACCTGCACATTCTCCAATTGTGCATCTCCTGGAGGTAATGGAAAGGGTATACAAGAAGTAGGACTCATCACTGCTATTCATGAAACCAAGGTCCAATGTGCCCTACATTACGATCAGCAAGAACAAGCACTAGTGAATGTTGGCATAGCATTGATGGTCATGCTCAATAGGATAGTTCCACTAAACCCAGGGCCTGGACCTGCATCTGGCTCTGGTTGGCCTGAGCCTGAGGGAGCAGAGGCCTCAACAATTCTCTCTGCTGTGGCAGCCCTTACTGGAGAGAGAAGACAACATCTAGCATCAGCTGAGAAGAGAAACACTTTAAAAAAAACAAAATAGTGGCAGATGTGCATGCCAAATTTATTTTTTTAAAATAACATTTTGGCTTTTTTCAATTCATGTAATAGATTAAAACAGTATATGTTGTTATCAGTAAAGGTGGCCAATACATTTGGTTAAATTTTTGTTGAGTCCCTCAACAATTTTAAATATTTGGGGGAAATTAACATGTGTCAAAATGTTTTATAAACTCATCTCAGCAAACTTTTCATGCAGCATGTATTCTATTCTTCTATGCCCATGTATACAGTACATGATTGATCCAAATAAAAATACAAATAGAAAAGCGTTGTGTGGGTTTGATTTGTAATGTGTAGCAGTTTTTATACAGTATATTCGCCAATTATTTGTTAAATAGACCAAAAATGCTATTTAGAAAATAAGATTTGTTGCTTTGTCACATTGTCGTTATGTTGTGTTGTTGGGAGATTTCTTTCCAGAAGTCAAACAATTGTTTACAACTAAAAAATTATGTTTTCAATATTTGTTGCTCTGTCGCTTTGTAACATTGTCACGTTCTTGCTTTGTGGGCTAATAACTTACTTTTTCAATGCTAAATAACTATGTAAAATTTGGCAGCTTTACATTGAGAGCCGTGGAAGATATTCGCCAACGCACAAACAAACTTCTTCTTTTCTATATATAGAGATATATGAACTATCAATGAAGAAAGCACCTATCAGCTTTAGAAGTGAATTCACAATCAGCCAATCAGAATTGGCAAGCACTGTGCACCTGGAATTGATAAGGCTACTGACAGACTTACATGCATCTCTATTTGTGTCTGCCGTCATTCGCAATTACACAAAGTCACCCTTTCTGTACTCAGTTTGTATTTGCAAACCCCTCCCCCATTCCACTTCTCCAATTACAAGAGAGACACAGGTATCAAATCTGCATACAGGCATAAATTTGCATTATTTCACACTAAGCAGCAAACGGACGTACACCAAACTTAGTCTCACTATTCAAATATATCCTCATATAAATACACTGTCTTCCATTGCAACCATTGCAGTCTTCCCAATATTATCCCAATATAATCTATTGTAGGGAAGAAGGTTAAGGAAAGTAGTTGATGGGGAAGGTGGGAGAAGAGCGAAGATATTTGCTGCATATCTGCTGTGTCCATGAAGAAGAGATAGATTACTTGCAGCAATGGGATTTTATAAAATCCACCGCTGCAATGATCCTCTGTGTCCATGTGTGAATGGGGACATCAAACACGTTGATGCATACATCACATTGGCATACACGCACCAATGATTGTATGGTGTATGTGCACACATCTCCTGGGCATGCATATTCTGGGCAACATAATGCACCAGCACTGGGCTCCAGTGTATGCACATGTGCTGCCTAGCCTCATCTTATAGAACATCCGCATTACAGCAGGAAAATAGAGGCTGCAGAAGCAGTGCACCCTACTGCACTTTACAGTTACACATACCAAAATAACAGTCAAATTTCTTGGACTTTGGGTAAGTAGGCTTGGACAATGACCACACTGACCTCTTCATGCTTTCGTGGGCTAGATGCATAATGAATTAAATTGAGAAAATTATCTACCTTAGATCAGATAAAAAAAAAGCTAAGTTCATGCAACATGTCTGTGGTTCTCAGTTATTGAGAAATTTCTGTAAATAATAAATAAATAAATAAACGATAACTAGAATCTGATTGGTTGCTATAGGCAACATCTCCACTTTTTCAAACCCACAGTTTAATAAATATATCCCTAGATTTCATTATTTAATTGATTGTATGGCTAATTATGTATTTGGCATTATCATGCTATCATGATGTTTCAGTTCAAATTTCGCTTTCTTGTGGCTTATTCCTAGCTATGCAGATTCTAACTGTTCTCTTAAAAGTACCACTTGTATAGTCTATGCAAAGAGGGTCCATGGTAAACTATAGTCCAGTGATGGGCAACAAGTGACCCTAAAGCCTTATTACAGCCTTCCGAACCTTCACCTGTCAGATTTGTTTGTTGTAGCTTGTAATGCCTGCTTATATGTTATTTCAGATTGGTGTCTCTTTCTTTGATTAAATATATTTTTTGAACTTATTTCTGAGATTAAAGATAGAACAGGTTAATGCAGCCCCAGAAGTGTATGAGGTTGCATATCGCTGCTGTAGCCACTTATATAGTGATCTATATGTATAATATCAGATAGTAAATGCTAATATTTCTTATTTCAGTGTTTCCCCATCCTTTTCTCACTAATAAAGCTGAAGTTAGAATTTACTGCAGTCTCATTACTTAATGAAAGGAGGGTATTTAGTTACCTGACAAATCTCAACAAATCACAGGTAAAGATGACAGAACAGGTATAGTGTTGTACTCTAAATATTGTTTCCTATAACTACTATGTCTACTATGTCTATACAGTGCTCCATATTTCTCTGCTAGGAAGAAAGCAGCACCAGAGTGGGCTTATTTATTATTTTTATTAATTTTCCACATTTGTCTATGCCATCCAGTCGTATTTAGCTACCTATTGAAGTCTTAATTATCTTTTATACAGAGTATACAGTGTTATTTTTCAATTTCACACTAGAAGTCTCATTTTGAGATGCAACAATATAGGTAATTTTTCAAGTTATGAGAATGTACACATCACTGTAATTATCAGGAACAGGACATGCTGTATGTATAGATGTAAAAACACATTATACGGTAATAGTGTTCTTTATATGCTACACAACTGTATTGATGATCTATGTTTAATACTATAATTAAAGATATTGATTGGCTAGGTGAAAAGCATAGCTCAATATTCGGCAATACAATACATGGCAATTTCTTACAAGCATGATACATTTGTGATTTATACATGAACCATGATGAAAACTGTAGTGGATATTGATTCTACAGATTACTGCAGCTTATTCATAATCAATAACTCAGTAGCATTTATGTACATATTGAATAAATTAACTATATTGAATTGCAAAAGTCCAATTAAAGCTGCATGGTTGCTTTACTCTAAAAAGTCATCTAAACCAGTATAGTAACAATTTATATGAAGCTATGGTATCGTAGCCTAAGTATGGTGACCTAAATGATAATATACAACCAAGTAATTGGCATTTGGATGTACAGTTTCATATTCACATATTTATTTGAATCTGTATTTTTATAAATTGTCGAATACAGCATACGATGCATGAAAATATTAACTATAGATTCACAGAATTAACCATTGCATGTTTTGGTTGGAGTTTAGACAGCACTTCCATATAGATGAGAAATAGCTTTCTGTTCTACTTCTTTGAAGTGGAAATTGTGGAATTTGAATTAAATTGAGGAACCAATTGTTGAAATACACCAAAGAGACTGAAGCAGATTTGGGCTGGATGAAGTTTATACTGGGGATATTATTATTGCTTTAAAAAAATGTTCCATAGCACTATCTGTAAACATACATTAATGGCAATTGGGCATTACCATAAGCTGAAGTTAAATTATATTACCTGGATATGGTCGCTATGTGTTGCTGTTGTAACCCAATTCCACAAATATGACTTTTTGACCATTTCAGTTACTAGCTGCACAATTGCTATACACAGCATTCTGGTCACTATTACATGATCAAATAATGTTTTCCAACTAATACAGCAATGATAATAATGGAATTATAGTTTGTGGAGTTGCATTTCAGATTTGATGACTGAGAAGATGCAGATGGAAAGTATGAAGAGTATCTTAAAATCCCACAGACCGGTGGTGGTGGTAGATGGCCAGGGAAGTACAATATTAAAGAAAGAAAGTACCCAGTTGTGTAGACCAGATGAAATATTTCAGAAAGGAAGGTTGTCCAGCTCTCACCAGAGTATATGGCTGATAGCAGTTGTAGCACGAACCATGAGCAAAACTTAGCGATTATATTGATTTTCTTAGTTTCCTGAATGACTCAGGGACTTTAAGGCTCATGCGGTCATAATTCCGACAATAATTATGTCAGCAGTTATCCTGTCAGCATGAAAATGTCGGGAGGCTAAATGTCGATAGGTCCATTCTGGTGGCAGCTTCAAAATGTTGACAAAGTGATTATTGACATACACAATGTCAACAATCACAATGCCGACATCAAAAGAGCAATGCCGGCAGGTCTGGTGGCTGTACAGTTCATTTCACAAAAAGGCTTAAGTTTTGCACTGGTTTGCAGCTGGTAGAGATCTGGGGCCTGAGTCATTAAGGAGAGTAAAGCATAATAAAGGAGTAACTTTGCACTTGGACAAAACCATGTTGCATTAGAGGGGTAGGTAAATTTAAAATGTGGGGACAGATTTATAGTTGGGATAAGGTATGTCCTAAATCAACTTTAAATTTCAGTATAAAAATAAAGCTGACAAGTATCTGTGTGCTACATGACAAATACAGCCAGTATTAAACTTATTTGTAAAATAATAAACTAATTTGCACCCCTTGAATTGTAAGATGGTTTGTCCAGAAACAAACTTACTCCTTTTTTTTGCTTTGCTCTCCCTAATGACTCGGGCCTCTGGTCTCATCCTATACTATTAATGTGATCCACTTTGCGCATCTATGTTGCACTTGCTGGAGAAGCTTATTTATAGGTGTGCTCAGAGCAACGTAACAAAATGATTCACACATGCAAAACTAATAATTAATATAAACAATAAATGAGGCTAAATAACTCACCACTGAAAGATAAAAAGATATGTTTATTTGATTGAAAGAGGTGGCATTAAAGGAATTTAGTTGGTTGGAATGATGTAAAGACAGCACCTTGCGCAGTGCACTTGAAAGGATTTTTCCACCTGTCCGAACAGTGAGCTGTACTTTTAGTTTGCACAAATTTCTCTAGAGTGCAGAGAGAAGGGGTCTGATTAATTTTTGCCTGTTTGCATAACATATCTTGTGTTATTCCACATCACACATGCCCAGAAACAGATATTACATCAATGCATGCAATTCATGACTCAATGCAACTTACACATATGACTGCCTACCTCTTGAAAGGTTGAACAAGGGGGGAAGGAGCAGACTAACATAGCCCAGGTACAGTAAGGGCATTCCAACGCAGATGAAATTGACCCTAGTCTCTGTCTGTCTGTCCCCCTCTCTGTCTGTCTGTGTGTGTGAGTGTGTGTCTATATTAGGGAATTTAGACTGTAAGCTCCAATGGGGCAGGGACTGATGTGAATGAGTTCTCTGTACAGCGCTGCGGATTTAGTGGCGCTATATAAATAAATGATGATGATGATGATGATGATGATGTAGTCACTTGAAGTCCTGTGTTTGTCGCAAGTATGCTTGTTTTTAGTCATATCATTTTCACCCGCTAAAGGTAGTTGTAAATGCTGGATGATAGTGATGACCAAACACGACATTGCGTCTCAGAATTTAATGGAATGACTGCAAATTCACCTGCACACCTGACACTATTGATCCCATCAAGCTATACTATATTAGAACTTTGGAGGTGGATGACTTTTGTGCCATTTTGTTTCTAACAAAGACTGCATTTTGTGTTTCATCATGTCATTAATAAAAAAAACTGAAAACAGCATGTTTTTTTATATTTTTCTTTTAAGCTGTCATGTACATTAGCATTACTGTTTTTTGAGAGTTTTTATTAGATTTTCAAAGCATTCGCATACATTAGCATTGCTGTTTTTTATTATCCTTTCAAAGCAGTGGTATTTAGCATTTATGTTGAACTTTCCTGTTTTGTAAACAATTTAAAAATGAACACCTTGATTCTACTGAGTAACAATGAAATATTCTATTACATAAAATATATTAAGTTCAGTTTTTTAATGCCCCCACACAGAAACTGAATACATTAAAAATTGCTCCAATATGGAAGTTGTGCTAGTTGCAAGTAATTTTTGTTTACAATGTAAAATTTCAAAGAGCCTTGAAAAACTTTCAATGCACAGAGTCATCCCCTCCCCCCCCCCCCATTTCTTTCACATATGTTGCACGGCAGGTGATTCTGGAGGATGACAGACTTTGTCCCATTCAAAACCAGTAACTGGTACAACATTGTCGGCCCACGGAGAGGGTCTTCAGGCCTCATGTCAGCCTCTTTTATATATCAGTTGCTGAGGTGATCCATCGCTATCGACTTCCACCTCATATCATGTTATTTAAAGTCTGATTTTATATACAATGAAACAATAAATTAATAAATTGGATGTGATCACAACAGTGTATGATATGATAGCAACTAACTGCAAATGTGTATGCTTAATTGCTATCACATTGTACAGGACATAATTCTAAATATATATTGATTCAGATTGATCCTTCATAAAATTTTAATAATTTGATGTTCACCCTCTGTTAGTGTATGACACTATCATAAGACCCTTTCTCAAGTGGGATCATATTGCAGAGTGTCCAGTTCTGTGCTGCATTTCAGTATTTACTGGTTCAGACTCATTTTGTTTTACCCCTTTACCACATTTCATTAACAGAAGAATACATTTACAGAATATGTAGATGATTAGTAAAATATCTAAGATTAGGACCAAGAGCTTTCCTAGTTCAGACATTAGTTCTTTTACCAATTAAACAAGTCCTGAGAACCAAATTACAGGAGTTAACCAAAAGATCCATCCTGCTACTCTCTCCCCAAGTCCAGTCAGAAAGGCATTATGTATTTTTCTAAATTCCCATTTTAATTGCAGGATCTCATCCATCTTATGGTCAATAATTTCCTGTGCTACTGGTTATATAGGAACAACTTTTACCTCTAAAGTGAGTGGCTAAGTGACACAATACCCATCAATGAGTGCTGTCTAACAATTGATTACCATCCGGTGCTGCACTATTTCTTTCTTTTATGCTTTTAGCTTTTGACCCAAGTAACTAAAATTACCATCATTCATTTTTCTAATATTGCTAATTAATTTAGGCCTAAATGTAATTGTAATTAATTCTCTAATCCTCTGGCAACTATAGTTATGGTCAAAGCTTCCAAGAACTGATAGGCTTTCTATCCAATGCGTACAGTATCCACACATTTTAAGGAAGTGTCATGACTAATATGGCCTTGTTTCTGTCCAGTGTCAAGTGTTGCAGACCCTGTTTTAGACATTGTCTCAAGTACGTCAATTTATTGGCTGCAGTTTGTCTTTCTGACAGCTGAAACAACTTTTTTTAGTGTCAGTTAGAGAAGACTCTAATGTGTGGTAGCACAACAACAAATCATCAACATATTGTATCAGAACAAATCCACAAGTATGTTGAAAATATTGTAAACAGTCATGCAAGGCTTTAGAGAAGATACTAGAACTGTCAATGAAACCTGAGGCAATCGAGCCCAAGTGTATTGTGAAGCAAGGAGGTACAGACATTTAGGGTGTAGACCGACAGAAAAGAAAGCATAACACAGGTTGATTACAGTGAAATGAGTATCAAAAGGAGGAATTTGCATCAGGATAACAGCTGGATTAGATAATACTGGCAATTGACTCTCAACTACTTTATTTATCCTTCTTAAATCCTGCACTAGTCTGTAGCCCTTCCCACCACTCTTCTTGATAGAGTAGATGGGACTATTAGCTCTGGTGGATGTATGAATTAAAATACCTTGCTGCAAAATCCTTTCAATAACCAGGAAATCCCCAAGTTCAACTTCAGGTTTTAACCGGTATTGAGGTATTTTGGTGCTTGCCTTCATCTTTTTAGATAAACCATATCTGGAGCAACATTCACCATTAATCCAGTATCTTGTCCAGCTTTTTCCATCTTTAATCCGTAAGGAAACAGGCACATGATACAACATTTGTTTTACCCTGGGTTGAACTGAGTCTATAACAGGGTGATATATCATTAGCCTTTTCAGGATTATCAACACATTTTGTAATTCCTGGGCATTCTTTTATGGATTATCCAGAAATACACCATCAGGTGTACAATAGTTAATGCATCCCATCTTACAAAACAGGTCTCGGCCAAGAAGGTCAATAGAGGCCAAGGCTGCCAGCAAGAGAATGTCCTTGGCATGAAGTGGAGTAGACTCCAGTTCAGGAACCGGAGGAAACTCTAAAGCCACTAAAGTTTTAATGACCTTCCCTATGTGTCATTACTCGGTTCGCAACATACCCAGAGGTACCTAGTTCTGAGTGGTCATCCCCGGTATTTGGAACGAATGGCATTTCCCCCCCTCCTCCATATCCAGGTTGGCCATTTGTGCACATAACATGTGGGCAATGGCAGACACAAGAGTAGGGTAATCTTCCACTTTACTATTATCTTTAACAGTAACAGGTAACACAGGATATAATTTTGCGGCTTTTGCAGCATTTTGCTTCACATAAGGAGGGGGTGGTGCACAGGAAACATTAAGAGCGTGAGCATTTACAGGTTTGCATTTTTCAGTACTTAATTTAGCTGGCTATTCCTCACACTATAGTTTTAAGCATTCCATTTCCATAGTTCTAAGCATTCAATTTGTCTAAGATGCATTTTGCATGAGCTAATTGCATACACTTTAACACTTAAACTCTTTATTGAAAGTACCAACACTTGGAAAAGGTCTCACACACTTATTATTCATTTTCACCCATTGATCAATGTACAGAATTGCTTGGTGAACCTAATATATCTAGCTGACCCAACTGGCATTTTATCATTCTTTCTTATGGAAGGTCTATAGACCTCTACAGGAACTACAACATAAGTGATCACATGGCCGCTGATCTGGCTCAGTCACTACATGCCCGATGGATAGGCAGGAATATATTAAACCTTCACATAATTAGCTTTAATTATTGACCAATACGGATCATCTACGCATCCATGGAACACCTGTCTGCTGAACTCTCTGGGTCAGAAGCTTTGCCCCTGAAACCTCAGGACAGATAATATCTAACCACTCTCAAGGATCTCAGGAACAACGGACAATGCCCAGCTCTGGACCTTGAGCACAACGGTACACTAACTGCCCCTGAAATATCAGGAATGACGGGCTTATCATTTGCTCATTTGTATATGTTCTTGCTCACGATATTCTCAAATATTCTTGTCTGTCGCACCCAATGCTACTTCTGTTCCCAAAACCTCAGGCAAAGTCTGAATATGTTCCCTAGTTTCACCAATCACTATATCTACCCCTACACTAACTGCATGGATGCCAACAATTTACAATTCAGTAAGCAATTTCTCCAATACACAATTCAATAGCAAAATGACTACACACAGCAAAAATTACTATGCAATAAACATTCAATTCACAATAGTTACACAGATTGTTAGTTCTCTTTTCCTAGGCTGATACTTTCATCACATATATAACAAGCAATCAATTTATTATACTATCACTATAGTATTTAGAACTATGTCACTTTGACAATAAAGGAACACAATATGCGAACACAAACAAAAGATTACAGTTGCCAACACATGTATTTAAACAACAACGCAATTGGAACAAACCAATGTTTTACCTTAGTCCCAGATTCCTTCCAGCATCTCATCAACTCACAACGTAGGATATTTAATTACCAACATCAAACAGCAAAATTTAAAAAATAAAGAACAAAATGTTCTTACCATTTAATGACGCATCTTCCACCCTTTTGTTGGTAAATCAAAATCTGAAGGTCCACAAGTAGAGAGATGAGGAGCCCCCACTTACCAAAGGCAAATAGGTGGATGTCCGATCAGGTTGTGGTTGCAAGGCACAAAAAGCGTTTTAATAAAAATAGAGTTGCATTCAGAAATCATGTACAGAAATAACATTAAAAAATACCGCCAACAGCCTGAGGGTAAACTGCATGCACATCCAGTACAAGCACCAAGCTTCAATAATGAATGTTCTGCTGTCCAAAGGACAGAGCGGAGTTACTTATGCACAAGAGGATGCAGGGGGATCAGCTGTATGACAAAAGTTTTAGTCACAGCTACACTGGTGACTTTCCTATAGGTCAAATGACAGGGACAGTCCAATAACACGGTTCACTATAGGTCAGCTCTTCAGTTCCTTGTTTTTGAGGCTTGGGTCTCCGTAGTAACTATGTATGTGACCAACAGCTCATCCCCCAACCACCCACCAGATACTGGTTACACAAGTATTTCCCCTCAGGCTCCTGCCATTATATACACAAGGGTTACTCAGGCGCTAAGAATCATAAAAAATGGCATATAATGATGGATCGCAGCTCCCTAAAACAGATATCCAAACTGTCAATATAACATATAAAAAAAAAAAGAAGTTATAGAGTTACATGAGCATACTTAATATAATGTTCTATAAAGTCTGATTATATAGACAATGAAACAATAATATTAAAAAATCGGATGTGATTGCAACAATGATACGATAGCATCTAACCGCAAATGTGTATGTTTAATTGCAATCACATCATACATGACATAATCATAAATATATACTGATTCTGATTTATTATACAATTTGAATAATTAGACTTTAACAATGGGAGCACCTTATGGCATTATTACGGACCACTATTATCATCATCAAAGGGGATGTAACAGGTACTCCAGTATGGATAAATTAAATATCCAGCATTTTAAATATTGTGTTGAAGGAAACTGTGGCTTACGTACCTATGCCAACACATGTCCTGCAAGCCAATTTGTAAGGAGAAAGTTGAAAAGTCTCATTTACTTGCAAATATGCGGTTGACAAATTTCTCCCATGTCAAGCTCTGGGCCCTAACAAGAGATATGGATGATGTTTTTGTGTCCTGTGCCCATATATGCCGCTTATAGGGCTGCCAGGCAGTATTTGAGGTGCACAGTGGACATTTCCGCAGCTGCATCTATGCTGGTGTGACCTCCGGAGGAGACAGATGGAGATCCTTCCAGAAATTAGGAGGGACATTGCTAGGCATAAGTTCATTATTACAAATAACAAAATATGATTAAAGTTTTATCTGGAACATGTAGTTTTCCCAATATATAAAATAAAGTATTATATTTAGTAATGTTGCTTGTAATACCCTTCACACAACAAGGTATAACACATGCCATGTAATAGTGGTGTGCCAGCATTATGATTACATCTGTGATTACATACACTTGAAGATATTCAATTTTAATAACACTCCCTATGTAAAATCCAAATGCAAGTGGTATAGAAGTGTTTATAAAATACTGTGCAATGGTGGACTAGTGCACCACTGCTTACAAACATACAATGATAGGTAAGTGGGTTTAAGAAAATTACATGTACAAATATACTAATATTCATAAAAACCGTCAACAAAAAAAATAAAGATATAAATATTGTGACAAAGGGAGGTATTTGTCACAGGCTTCTAAAAGAGGAGATAGGTATTTAGCTGGCAATCTACATTGGAAGACAGAAAACAGAGTTACACATTTGTACAGCAGAGGACCTAGCTGAACGATAATCAGGTGGAAGAAATATGTGTTACAAAATAATAGTATGAAGTCTCATTTAACTTAAATGCTTTAAAAGTTGTTTTTTTTCCACAAATACAGCAGACTGACAAGGTGTATCTGCTGTAAACAATCCCCAGAGTAGCTGATGAGAACTTCTTTTCAAAAGGAAGGTCACCTGCCAATCAAGCTACAGCTGTGGGAGAAGTATAAAAAAACCTGTCTGTTTCATTGTTCAGTGTGACCGTTGCTGAATAAGTCGGCCGGTGTCTCGAGAGCTGGTCTCTATGAATTTCGACTCAGGGTCACAAGAAAGTGTATAGAATCTTTACGGTGTCACATTGTCATGCTGACATTAAAGCAAAGTAAAAAAGCAAGAAGTTGTTTGCTGTTTGAATGTGTTTCACCAGAAGTGTGCTCTTGCCACAAGTGGTGTCAGAAGTGTAGATGCTAAGGGAAGCAAGTTTATGCTACCAAATTCGCATTGACGTTTATATGGAGGAAGTTTTGAGTGCCCTCGTGAATATGGCCACTGCACAGAAAGAGCAGCAAGCTCAGGTACTACGAGTTACAGAGGGACAGGAGAAAATCAGCAGGCCCTTAAAGAAAGAGTTAGTCCATGTAAGGCGTTACAGGAATGTACCACCTGGTCCGGCTCTGCAGAAAATGTCACCAGCTGATGACATAGAAGCATATCTGGTGCCCTTTGGCATATCTGACATTGAAGCAAAGTTAAAAAGCAAGAAGCTGTTTTCATTTGTTTCACCAGAAGTGTGCTTTTGCCACAATATATATGAAAGATAATAGGGAGAGGTTATGGAGGAGCCAAACGAGGAGGCCATGGAGAAGTCACAGGTGGAGGACAGGGAGGAGTTCCAGCTGGAGGCCCACCAGGAGGCCCAAAAGTGGACAATGAGCCCATCCCAGGCCCCTGAAGAAGAATGTAAGTATAAGTTTAATAATATAGTAGTATATTTTAGTGTGTTGTTTATGTAGAAAAGTATAGGCCTTATAAAATATATTTTAGTGATTCCTTTAAAGATTAGTCAAATACTGCTATTGTACAGTTGTACTAATTATTTGGTATACTAACTGTTTGACCTTACCTGAAACAACCCTACCACAACTAATGCCCCTAGGTGTATTCTTATATGGATTAGTTGTAAACACGCATCTAGCAAAAAATAAAAGTGCAATTGCTCAAAAAACAAACTCAACCATGTATGCACAACTACACTTATGGCGAAATTACGTCACGTAAGTTATTTACTACCGTATTCACATCATAATGTATCTTACCAAATGTGTGGAATTGACATGGAGGTTGCGTTCCGATTTGAATCAGGCCCTAGATATGCACATTGATGTGAACTAGGAACACCATAGAGGGGTACTGGTTCAAAAGCAAAGAGTTTAGCTGTGCATATCTGGTGTGCTTTCTAAATAACCTCCAGTGATATGTGTTATACATCCAAAAATGGAAGCCAAAATTCAAATAATATGTGTTATTATAGCTATATATAATATAGCTATTAATATGTGTTAATACACAATACAGCTTATTCAATTAATATAGCGCTTGGTGCTGTGGGGGAGGATAAAGAGAGATACAACAGAAAGGGGAGTAGAGATAAAGGAAAGAATAAGACATGAGTGAAGGCTGGCAATGAGAAGACAAGAGAGTGGGGATTGGATAGACTACAGGGAGGAGAAATAGAGGAGATCCAATAATAGAAAACTAGTTAAGAGGAAGGGAATAAATATTGAGAAACAATATCCTATAATTCATAAGATGGAGATTAGTAAAATAGAGGCAGCTTACACAGAAGCCTACATAGAAGACAGAACAGGAGTTAAGTCTGGGAACAGAGAGGCATAGATAACCAGTGAGTCTGTTAGCGAGTCAAGCAGCATGTTAGTCTGTCCGTTTGTGAGGCAGGCAGCAAATTAGACTGTCAGGTAATCAGTCAGGCAGCCACTGAGTCTGTCAATTCTTTAGTTAAGCTGGGTACACAATACAGAAATTTCGACCAACTTTTTATGCCGAGCGATTTTACATGCGATCGATGTTCCGATCGCTCGGTCCATGGACTGCATACACACAAGCCTTGTTTAGGACGATAAAGGGAAGAGCGGACGTCCCTCTAGCGACTTTTTACAACCATGTTGTCATGAGCAATGACTGTAATTTCGTACTCACTGTTGTGGATCGGTCGGAAGTTTATACACACTACACAGCAGAAACTAAATTGGAACGAAAATATTAAACAGTATGACCAACCAAATGAGGCGATAATCGTCCATTTGGGCAGACTTTCGACCATCGTTTCACTGCACACACTGACACGACTTTTGAACGAGCGGTCGTATGTCGGCTGTTTGAGTCATTTATTGGACGAAAACAGTGTAGTGTGTACCCAGCTTTAGGCAGACAACCAGTCAGTATATCAGATAGTCAGGCAGCAAATCAGTCAGTGCCAAATCAGTAAGCGCAGACATTCATATCGAAGAGACAAAGTGACAGACAGATCCAAATAGTGCAGGAAAGGGACAGCCACAGCTCAGATCACCAGGACCGCGAGAGGGACTTCTGCCACAACTCATTCAGGGTACAGCACAGAACTACAACAACCAACAGCCACATCCTGGGATTGCTCCAAATAGATGCACAAGACATAGATCAATTACTCTAACTCACTGCTTCTGGATCTTCCGGAGAGATAATGGTGCCTCCAACTAAAATAACTAGTCCATGAAAGTCTCAGCCCTCACACACACAAGGCGAGGCCAGCTGGAATATGCTATTGTATGAGTTCCTGGTAATTGTTTGCTTCCTCCAAGGATCAAACCACAACAAGATGGTCCATTTTTGGCATACAGAGTACAGAGGAAGGCTCAATTGTATAGCATTGTCAGATACTCTAAAACTTGAGAGACAGTTCATATGCATTAATGTAAATCTTGCATTCTTATCTGGTTTAGTTTGTCCTATATGCTTCAGGGGTGGCCAGGCAACAATACCAGGAGGTGAGTTAGAATAAATTGATAATTATGATTTGTAGGTCACATACTTGTAGTGTCATCTGAAAATACTACACCATTGCACCCTTCTATCTACTTAATATGAATCAATGTGCAACATTTTAATATAGAAATGCTCATCTGATTGTGGATCGACATGATGGAATAATAGGAGCTATCAATAAGAGGAATAACTGAGCTATTTTATCTTATACAAGAGAATTTAAAGAAGGCACCATACTACCCACCAAATTTGCTGTTTCTTGTACACAGTTTAAACTTGCACATTGAGAATGCATTTTTTTTTAATGTTTTTCATCATTGGCGACCCCTAGTTTCCTTTATACTAACAGGCCACTACTGCATCAAGCCACATTTACCAATAAGGCAAGTTCGGTGGGTGGTATAGTGCCATCTTGAAATTCTGTTCTATTATTTTAACGGAACCCAGTGTCCTATCCTGTGGGTGTTTAGCTTGATTGTCTTGTTCTTTAGTATTTTAATTATAAGTTTTATGGTGTGGAAAAATCTCTTGCTATCGACCTGCTAAAAATATTGACTCCTTTCAAAAAAAGTAAGTCACATTATTTTTTTTAATCCTCACAATACAGATACGCCAGTGCTAGACAAACATGGATAAATAATTCAGCAATAACTGGAACAGGAAATAGAATGTGTGCTTTCATAGGGAAATGCTTTTCTTCCACTTGGTAGGAGACCTGATACATCAGTACATCTGCCTTTTTGGTTTCAGAAAAGCTCCCATCAGCTGTGCACATGCTTGATTTATTTCACTTTATTTTATTTTCTCAGCTTCAAGGCATAACCTCTTTCCTGTTTTATTTTTAGTCTTTGATTGGTTAAGACGTCAGCACAGCCTTGGTTTACAGTGCATCTGAAGACACTGGCAGAGGACTGGTTAAATAAATGTCAAGACATTTTGAGCATTATTGCCAGTAAATATGAGATTCCATTTCAGCCTATTTGGGTTAAATGGCTATAGCCTAAAATCACATAGGCTGCACTGAATAACTTGAGTTATTCTGAATACAGCCCGAGCACATTTAGTTTGAAAAGGTTTGTATCTAACCTGCTTATAATAACAGCTTGCAAGACAAGGGTGGAAACTGGATGCATTTAATAAAAAATAAAACATCAACTGCAGGCTGAATCAGAATGCTTTTACATTTTTCTATTTGTATTAAGCCCCAGAGGCAGAGTCAAAGCAGCTTTAGTTATCATCTTGCGATCTATATGCCTCAAGACCATCCTTTTATTTAACATCAAACAGCTGCGCTGATCGATTGATTCCGTCATGGACGTTTGCAAGGTTTGGGATTAATGCAAGCAGCTTGGAGAGATTGAAAAAGCAGGGTAAGTAGTACAAGCAAGAGTTCAGTGAGCTATAAAAATGGAAAGGTTTGAGAACCACATATTCATGGAGAAAACTAGTCATTCAATTCCCAACCAGACTTATCTACCCCCTAGAAAACAAATTTAAATATATTTGATCAATTATTTGAAAGCATGTGTGGTCAATTGATGGTTCTCTCTTGCTATTGTAATTAATTAGTCCACTTGCTGAGAAATGGTAAGATTAATTATTGTGTCTCAATATGACCACTGCTCATTGCAGATTTACTTTACATTACAGTGATGAACAACAATCAGCGCTGAGTTGAAACCTTATTGTGTACTGCTGTGATCCTTGATGAGAGGCATTGTCTAGTATGCACTGTTGAGTCAGTGTCTTTTATGGGCAGAGGTGCAGGAATCCCACAGTTGCAAGTGCACATAAACAGGAAGAAGATAAAAAGAAAGGACACAGAAAGTGTATACTTCAGGTGATAATAGGAGTCTGGATGTCCAGGACTAATTAACAACATTAGGCATGGCAAATATTTTGCAGAGCTCCAACATGTGAACACTCTTTTCTCCTAGTAGACCAATTTAGACTGTGTCTTACCTTATAAAGAACATAATCCTACCCAATTATGTGAGGAGTGAGTGGAGATATTACTCTCCATGGGAACTAAAAGCCTTTCTCACATGTGGAAAATTCCACCCTATCAAATGCCTCCTCGTTGACGGTTGATTCTGGATCACTCAATGTAAAACCTGGCTCTCCAGTCCTGTGTATGACAAAATGTCTGCACTAAGAAGCAAGAATCCTGGCCTTTGACATACCTTAAAAGAGAAAAACTGGAGAGCCAGATACCACTTGTTCAACTGCAGACTGTAAGTCCAACAGCATGAAGGGCCATCATAATCTGCCAACACCGTTCCATAAGATCCAGGGTGGAAAAAAACTGGTTAGACAGCTGGAGAGCTTGTTCACACAAGGCATAGAATAGGCATCAAAGAAGCCTCTATTTACTCTATGTAAATCCATGCAGAAATAAGTGGTTCCCTCAGCCACAGAGCAAAGACAATGGGGATAGACTATTGATTAATTTCCTTTTCAATGATCCTTATCTTTAAAATCTTTTGAACTTACTTTTTTACCTGGTCCTTTTGGCAAACCACTATATCTGGTGGTGTAACAATGTTATAATTTGGTTCTCCCTGGACTGTCAAAGACTATCTCTAGAGACTGCTTGACCTATGTACCTAAATATTGCCTTTATATTGTTCATTGTTAGTTCCTAAAACACACTTGAGCCAATTAAAGCCTGGAATTAAATCGAGGCAGCTACACATATTCAACACAAAAGCTGTTTTTTCCATTATTATCACAACAGGTCTAGAATACCCAAACATTGATGCCATATAGAAGATCAAACAGGAAGAAAGTCAATAGAAGCCTAGGTAACTTCTTGAACTGCAAAAAGTAGAAGTCCATCCAAATTATTATCTGCTCTGGACAAATATTTAAGGCTACATTTCAAGGTATGATTAACTCAGTTCTCTAGGCCTTTCGCCTTGAGATGATAAATAGATGTCCAAACCGATCAAACTTTCAAGAGCCTCAGGACTCATTGCATCAATTGTGACATGCACTATGTACCCTTATCTGTTAGGGCAACTTCTGGTAGACCCACTCAGAACCTAACCTCTATTAATTTGTTAGTCACTTGTTTAGCAGTGGCACAGGGTAATGGGAAAACTTCAGGATATCTAGTAGCTTAGTCTACCACCGTATGTGACACCAGCAACATCAGATATTAATTTCTCATTTACAATTATAATGTTTTCCAATCTTTAGACAAAGCAGGATCCTAACCTTGTTCTCACCCTAAAATAAGATAGGGATGCAAGGGGAAGAGCCAGAGCAAAATCAGCATCAGTATTAGTATTAGCAATAGAAGGTATACTATCTCCCCTTCCTCCTTTGTTAAGGGCAAAGTAGTGTGAGTTCCTCAACTACACTTCACCTTTTGCAGCCTCTTTTCCAAGGAACTTGTTACGTTTCAGTGTACTCAGTTGCCCACAGCCAGGCTCGAGTACTAGCTTTTGTTGATCTAGCACCTGCCCGGTGGAGAGGACAGAACACAGTAGGAGGTAAATAGCAACCAGGATATATTGGCAGAACTCTAAGCCAGACAGGCAAGGGTTAATGTGGAGTAATCTGGCACTTGTCTGATGAAGTATACAGCGCAAAGCAGCAGGTAGTGAGCAACCAGACTGTAAATAGCATAACTCTGAGCCAGACAGGCAAACGATAATGTGGAGTAGTCTGGCACTTGTCTGGAGTGGACAGCACATGGTAAAAGGTATTGAGAAACTAGAATGTATTTGGCAAAATTCAGAGTCAGACAGCCATGGATCGAGTGTAGAGTAGACACCGGAATCCTTTAAACAAGCCAGGGTCAGGGCAGGTAGAGATATGAGAGAAAATCCATTTAACAAAGCCAAGAGTTAGGAGTGGAGAAGACAGCAATTCCTATAAACAATCTGTATCAAACACTGACAGGAGAACAGATCAGGATACAAGGCACACTAGGTCATGCAGGAACTATCATGAGCATTGGTATGCTGCAGAGAAGAGATTTTTAAAGTTAGCAGCACCAATCTGAACTGCAGGATGATTAGCTGAATGAGAGTGGAAGGTGATTGCACACCTGAGACTGCCAGACTGAGGGACGAATTAAGCTTGTAACTATTTGCCTATCAACCATCTGAATCAGTGAACTACAGGAAAGATTTTACACATAATAGTAGCAGTAATTGTACAAATGATAGATTAAGCAAACAGGAGAGCTCCTATTTCTTAACATTACCTCCCACCCCTCTTGAGGAGGTGTCAAGCAGTTTGAAGGACCCTAAAAACCGATGTTTCCAAGGGTTTCTTTTATGGAAGTCATCCACTAATTTTTAGCATGAAGATATCTGACTGGAACCAAGGATCTTTTTTCTTGGGCCTTTTCCTTTCCAGTGAACAAGATAATGATGGAGCTGCTTCAGGACCTTCTTCACAACCAGAGTTTTCTCTTTTTCAAACTCAGCTTGACCATTTACTAATACTGGTGGCTGAACCTTGGAGTTTAAAGTTTTTAGTCTTTAATACCGGTTTAAACAGTGAGCAATGGAAGGTCTTAGGGGTCCTTAGAGAGGGAGGAAGATCGAATTGGAAGCTTACAGTATTTATCTTCATGGTAATCTCAATTGGACCATTGAACTTGGGTCCAAAGTTATTAGAGAGCTGCTTTAGCTGAATATTTTTAGTGGACAGTTAAACTCTGTCCCCCACTTTGAAGTTACATTTCCGGCAATGTTTATTAATTTTTATTAATATAATTTTATGAAGGCAGCAACACTAATCAGAATTGCAGGATTATTAGCTGCATGAGTATGGTAGGTGATTGCACACTTGAGGATGCCAGTCGGAGACCGGAATGAAGCATGTAATTATTTGCCTAGCAACCAGCTGAATCAACAAACTGCAGGAATGATCCTACACATAGTATTAACAGTAATTGCACAGGTGAAAAGCTTCCTTATGCTTGTCCTGGTGTCCTATCTATCAGTAAGCGTGGAATCAGAGAAAGAGCATGCTTTAAGAAGATGACTATAGATACAGAAAAACTAAGACACGTCAGATGATGAGTGGGGGAGTTGTTATAAGAGAACTCTGCCTATGGTAATACCTCGGCCCAGTTGTTGTGAAGGTGGGAATCATAGCATCTAAGATATTGAATGAGAACTTGATTAAACCTCTCGGTTTGTCCATTAGTCTGAGGATGATAAGCGAATGACAAGTTCAATTCCACACCTAAGCATGAGTAGAATGATCTCCAAGATCTAGCTATAAACTGTGAACACCTTGCAGAGATGATCTTTAGAAGGATCCCATGTAATTTAAATATGTTCAGGATGAATAACAAAGCCAACTCTTTGGCTGAGGCTAGCCCAGGTAAAGGCACAAAATGGGCCTGTTTACTAAAGCGGTCAACTACCACCCATATGGTGGCGAACCTGGCAGAGGGAATAAGTTCAACAATAAAATCCATTGAAATAGATGTCCATAGCTTATTGGGAATAGGGAGTGGCAGGTGAGGTCCCATGGGGGGGTCCTCTAATACTCTTATTTTGAGCACAAATGTGACAGGCTTGAATAACAATTTTTGTGTCCTTCCTCATAGAAAGCCACCAAACTAAACAAGACATAACTTAGATATTCTTATCAATTCCTGGATGTCCTGCTGCTCTATTTTCATGCAAGTCCCTAAGAACTGCTTGCCTCAGATGCTTGGGAACAAACGAGCTATTAGGCAGAGTTTCCGATGGAGCCTGACTCTTAGATGCTTTCAACTGTGGGGAGTGAACATGTAGGTGCACATAAAAGGGAGAGGTGTTAGAGTTTAGTCAGGTATTAGGAGGAGAAGATCTAGGAGAGAAAAAAAACAGGTATCTTTAACCTCAACAATAAAACCTTAAACACACCTGAAATCTAACTAATTAAAATAGGCCTCAGCTTCACTTTAACAACTTATACTTCTAGTTTTGATGCATACATTGACATTAGCAAATTCTGCAGGAACCTGACGGTTAAAAGACACTTCACTAAAACAGAGAGACCGGGCTGAAATAAGATCCAGACCCCACCAGACTCGCAACAGAAACATACCACACTCAAACCAATATCGAAATCACACACACACACACACACACACACACAGAATAAGGAAATGTAATCACAATGTTTGAAAAATTAGCAACCCTAACTCAAAATTGAGAGCATTTAAACTCCTCAAAAATTAAATAGGCACCATTTTCAAACCAGTAGACAAAGGAGGGGGAATAATAGTCTTAAGCACAAACAAATACATAGAAGAAGCACACAGACTATTCTCCTACCCCCTTACTTATCAAAAACCCACGACCCCACTAAATAATTTATTTTAGAACTAGAAATAATACTAAATGAAGGCTACACAGATAAAATTCTTAACAAAAACAAAATGCAGTTTCTACTAACAAAACAACCCCAAATCCCCAACTTTTACTTCCTACCAAAAATACTCAAATACATTAACAACCCCCAAGTAGACCCATTGTATCTGAAATCGTCTCCATAACCCAAAACTTATCCCAATACATACTTTCTTACAACCCTACATCACAATAACTACCTCATTCCTTAGTGATACAACACACAAAATCCACACCATTCAAGACAGTGTTTGGAAAGACACATGAATATGTTATACAATAGACGTGTGCTCAATCTACACCAGCATCTCACACCTAAAAGGCATACTAGCGATAGAATGCTAGAAGAGGACCCAACCCTAGACAGAGACCAGATACAGTTCATACTGAAAAGCAGAGAAAACATACTCACACAAAACTACTTAATTTTTCAAAGCACATATTACCTACAGGCAAAAAATACAGTTATGGGAACTAATTTCGCCTCAAGCTATGGCAACCTATATAGGAATTCCTGGGGAAAAGATTTTATTTATAATAATAACACCTACTCACAACACATAAAACTGGAAACAATATATAGATAACATACCCCTTATTTGGGAAGGAACAGAGGGCCTGATCCATTAAGGAAAGTTAAGCAAAAGTAAACAAGTAAGGCAAAACCTTGTTCCATTGGAGGGGAGGTCAATTTAAAATGTGATGGCAGATTTATATTTGGTGTAGGATATATCCTAGATCAACTTTAAAATTCATTGTACAAATAAGCTATGAAGTATTTGTGTGCTACATGAAAAAAACAGCCAGTATTTTTTTAGGTGCAAAATAATAAACTCATTGGCACCCCTTGCATTGCAACATGGTTTTGTCCAGAAAACATAAGCAAAAAAAACTCTTTCCTTACTAAACCAGGCCCAGTGTCTCTACGGAACAAATTGTAAAAACACATAAACCAAAAAAGACTTTAACTAAATTTCCCAGAAGAATACAGCAGTGAAAGCATAAACTTCATAGACATAAGATTATACATTGAAAACTCAGAGATCCACTCTAAAACATTCTACAAAACCCATAGACAGCAACAACTATGTCCTCAGAAGCAGTTGCCACAAAAATACATGGTTAAACAACATTCCTTTCAACCAAAACAGACAAATAAAAAAGAACTGCACAAAGAACACCATGTATAATATAAACCAAGACATGACAACCACATTCAAAGAGAGAGGTTATGACTCTCCAACGTAAACAGCAGCTAAAACCAGTTGCACAAATCTGTAGATCCAGCCTAATAAAAATTGTAAACAAGACTCCCTTCACCTCAAAACAACCAAAAGCCGACACCATCTGAATCATCACCCAATACAACAATAACAGCTTAAAAATTAAAAAGATACTCCAGGCCCACTGGAACATCCTAAAAGCGACCAATACACAGTCCATCGGCTACCAGACAGATCACACATTACACACAGAAAAGCCTGGACCTACGAAATCCCAATTAATTAGTGTTCTTGCCTATGTTTTCTGTTTTTATAACATACCCAATTCTCTCCCATTTTTAATCTCTCCTTCTCTTCATTCTCAACTGTCTTCCCCTCTAATTATACCTACACACTAACTACTATCCTTTACCATGCTGTACTCTAATTCCATTATTTTCAACTCCTTTTATTTTTACATTCATCTCTATTTTTATTATTATTTTTATTTATATTTATAATAGTATTACTATGCCCCCCTTCCACCTGAGCCACACCAGTGATTGAAATATAAGCACCACTTCACGTCCTATATCCTTCTATTTATTTTCCAATTGAACAACCCTTGCCCACTCTGGTATTAAATGCCACCCGGTAGCTAGATCTGTGACTGCTGTAGTGTCCAGAGAGGGAGGGGGAGGCAGCTTACAGGAAGTGTGAAACAACTATGGATCCTTTGACATCAAAAAGAGTGGAAGGGGTTCAAAACAGGAGGGTCAGGACCCTATCTAAAATCAGGTGGACTTTGCCTGTTTGCTAACTATTGTTCCAGCACCTCTTCAACCCAGACTGGATGTAATGGACACTGCAAGTGGTAGACCACTGATGAGATGCTCTACCTCCACTCCTGTTACACAGCCAAACTCTTCACAAATAAAAGGGGACAATGAGCGGGTGGTTGACTCATGGAGGGGGTCAGGATCGGGTGTCTTTTGAGAAGGGTCAAAAAGGGACTCTGAGAGGGGAGGTAGTTGTTGGAGGATCTTGGAAGAGCAAGGACTTGGATTGATTGGGAGTAACCATATTCTCTCAGGGTCAGAATGGATTGCTGAAGCAGGAGTATCTTCAGACAGAGAGGGCTGTACCTCTAGGCTGATTTTGTCTCCACTCCATTGGGAGACACTCGCAGATTCTGGGGGAATTGGTGAGCCTACATCACTATGGAGACCAATACTAAGGGTACCAATAATCTGGTGGAGAGTTGGCCGAGCAGCCAGGATCTTCAAGTTACACAGACCTACCTTACAGACCAGAATCTCTTCTGGCCACTGGGTTTGTCATCTGTGGACTTTATTGTCAGGAATTTGTGCCTGCTAGGACTTTGTGCTGAGAGGTAACCTGCTGGGGACTTTGTTGGGAAGTTGTCACTTGCACTGGTGTTTTCTGACACATGTTATATTTGGTGATTGAACACGTTTCTCCTTGGGGAGCACTATTGTATTTTACTGAGTGTGCACATTTTGTTTAATAAAAGGGGTTATTATCTCCTTCCTGCATCCTTACATGTGTGACTTGTCATTCTAGAGGGTCGGGTATCTAGAGAACTACAGTTCTAACCCTGGTGTCATCACACAAACCCTGACATCTCTCCCTCCTATCTGCACATACACATCTACTCTCTGCTCCATCTGCTTCATACACCACCAGCACTTAAACAACTCCACTTTCCCACCAACACCAACTTTCCAACCTCCCCTACCCCTCACCCCGGTCTTTCTGTATCTGACCGACATCCTTTTCTTTGGTATAAACAGGAACTAATTGTACTCTTTTTAACCCCAGCTCAACACATAAGGAACAACCCCACACCACAAACCAGGACCAAATCAAAGACTGCATTCTAGGGTAGGGCACAAGACTGGATTCTGCTGTAGCTACCATATCAGAGTCATCATACAGGAGCTCTAGGCACTGAAAGAGGCATCGACAGAAAATAATGAAAGGACCATCAAGCCGAAGAGCCAGGTTTGTGGGTCTTTTTGTAATAGGGATATTACAAAACATTTGCAGCTGTCTCTGAAATTTCTAAATGATTTCTGGAGGATTCACCAGAAAATCTGTCGGGTAAATTTAACTTCGGCTCCTTTGCTGAAAAAGAGGTTATTTGTACAATGTGAGCTACGTGGACACATGGATAGATAAGTCCTGTACCACCTGAGATAAGGCTTCAAGATGACTGGCCAAATCTGGGCAGCAAATGGTTGATGAACCTCCATGTGTCAGGTTCAAAATGTATTTTTGGTCTGGTGGTAATGTTAAGGGCAGAGTAGCGTGAGATCCTCAACTGCTAGAACTGCTTTGCAAGAAGTTCACCATTAGCAACGCCCTTTCCGAGGAACTTGTTTGGTTCTACAGTACTCGGTTGCCCCAAGCTCAGGGATATTAAGTATCAGTTATTAACCTAGCACCTGCCCGGTGGGGAGGTCAGAGCACAGTAGAAGGTAAAGAGCAACCAGGATATATTAGCAGACCTCTGAGCCAGGACACAAGGCACACAAGGTCAAGCAGGAACTATCACCAGCATTGATATGCTGCCAGGAAAAGGTTTTAAAGGAGGCAGCACCAATCAGAACTGAAGGATAATTAGCTGCACGAGAGTGGTAGTTGATTGCACACTTGATGCTGCCAGACTAAGAGCTAAATGAAGCTTGTAACTATTTGCCTAGCAACCAGCTGAATCAGTGGCCTGCAGGAATTATTCTACACATAGTGTTAGCAGTAATTGTTCACATGATAGATCAAACGAACAGGAGAGCTCCAATTTCTTAACACCCTTAAAACTCTTGCAAGATACAATCGTTATGATCTCTTTTTTCTGTCTGAGTTTTATAAGCTTTCGTTTAGGAAGGGAAGAGTTCAGGACAAAAAAGGAATGTTTTTCCAAGGAGTTCCAGAACCTCAAGCTAAACATCAAAGATAGGCACGGACATAAGGCAGAAAAATCCATCTCTGCCTAGGGGCTAGCAGATATTGGCACACTCCACACCTTTTGGCCATTGATTTTTCTCTGAATGGCAAGGGCTACTTATGCAGTGCAGTACATTTTTGTTAGACACCTCTTTTAAGCAATATAATGGAAAGTTCCCAAAGCCAAATACTACCAAACTTTCTATAATTTTTCACTGAATTTCCAACAGTAATGGATGTAATAGGAGCTGTAGGAAAGATATCAGGAAATTAACAAACCACCTGTGGATGTCTGATTTCCATTTGCCCCTCCAAATTACATCCCTGACAGGTGACAGGTTTCAGGCCCAAATTGACTGATGTAAGAGGATAGGCAGATTTAAGAAAGCAAGTTCAAAGGATCTCTGTGGGAACCCACAGAGGTGGCTTCCAATCAGGAGTGTGGGCAGGAACAATGGCAAGCTTCTGCTGCCGGACCAGGAACCAAAACAGCAGTTGGGATCTCTCTAATATTTTTTTCAACTTAGGTCCTGTGTCTAGATTCCAGTGAAATCTCAGATATACTGATCGGAACTGGGTTCGTGAATAAACTTGCCACCTAGTCTGCAGCCAAAGACTCTCAAAAAGTCGGATAGCTGTTACCATCATACCAGCCAAACGTATGCGTTCCAAGGTGCCAATTGTGGCAGAAGTCCATTAAGGAACTGCTCCAAAACCAATGATTCTGCAATCTAGCCATTGCATGTAACCCTGGCTGACCCATTTGTTGGGCAAATGCCTGATGCTTATCATCCATTGAAAAAAATTCCACCCTGAAACACTACTGGGGTTAATGAAAGTTGGTTCAAGATGGTGGCCTTGACTTTGTAGTAATCTCTGTCATCCCCAGACTATTCTTCCCCATCAACAGGAACCTATAAGGATTTAGACCTGGACTGAGCCATAGCAACTCTCTCAAACATAGTCAGGATCATCATCCTATATTATTTTAAATATGAGTGTAGTAATGGGACCTAGGAAGATGGGACACAATGAAGCTATTTCTGCTTTGAGTTGTCAGATTTACTCCTGGGGCACAACTCCATCCTGCTGTAACAGTTAGAGTAGGCTGTTGTGTATGCTGCTTCTTATTCTCCATCTGGGGCTGCTAGGGTTCTTTAGCCTGCTGCATCTGACGTTAAAATATATGCTATATGTTTATTATAATGAATATCTGGAAATAATCAAGTAGAAATCACACCAGCTGTAAACCCCAAGGAAGAGGTTTGCAAACCCCAAGGAAATATATAGAAAATCGCTAGAAAAAGACATGGTTTAGTGTGTATTCCATCCTGATTTAAACAACCTTAGTAAAAACTGATGACTAAGTCAGATATTAAACCCATACATTCTTTATTAAATAGCAATGATAAAAACATAAATTGCAAATAGTTACTAATATTATTAAAAAAACACGTCCTCTCCAGGACCTCTACAGCAAATGCAGGCATATGGATAAGCCACTCCTTTTACGAAAGATCCCTTAGAATAATCTCATTTAGATAGCAGCAATATATATATATATATATATATATATATATATATATATATATATATGAGTCCACTGAAGTGTATATTAGGTAGACAGGTAAATAAACAACACCAGATAGGAGCATTCTAGTCCCAATTCTTTCATGGCCAGTCAGAATCACATACACTCACCATGGGAATAAAGCACTGCGGCCTTCTTCAGAGGCATCCGAAGAAATCAGCATTCACAAAGAAATGCATCCGGAAGTTAGTAGCCTCTTTTGACAAAGACTTTGAAATAAAGGGCCACATTTACATGTTTTTTTGTGCATGGAAAGTACTGTCTGCTATTTCAAGCAGCTCACAAATACTGGGCAGGTTTATTTTTACACAACAATTTAGAGATCAGTTAGGACAAATGTGCTCTCACATTTCTTTGCTCATAGTTCTAAATGAGGCCCATTGTCTTCAAATCAGCTTGGTGTCCAGACACGTATTAGCACACTTTTCTATTTGGAATATTTCAGTTTTGATTTTCTGTTTATAAACATTTATTTGACAATATATCTTTTGACACATGCTCAGTGTATTCAATAGCTATAGACTGTTCTCTTTATATTTCTTCCATCATTTCCATGCTGTATTAGGCCAATTTTATTTTATTAACATTTTTTTTATAAAGTGCTAGAACATTTTGCAGTACTTTACAATTGGGAACACACACACAGAGTAATAAAACAAGATTGAGTATTAATAAGCAAACAGAGGTAAAAGGTTCCTGTTCACATGCTTACAATCTCTAGAACTTTAAGGGAGAATTAAATTTGATGCAAGGTTCCACGTTGTGTCTCTGAAACAGTCTGCGGAGAGACATTGCGGAGGAGTTTTTACTCAAATCTCCACTAATTTTCCCTTGTTTCCCATTGAGATGCGAGGAGAAAATGAACAGTGATTCTGTACTGTATTAGTCTGCAATTTGCGCAACCAGATATCGAGGCAATGTCCAACAGCACCTCACGACTAATTGAATCCCCCCTAGGGAATATATTTACTAAACTGCAGATTTGAAAAAGTAGAGATGTTGCCTATAGCAACCAATCAGATTCTAGCTGTGATTTATTTAGTACATTTAACAAAATGATAGCTAGAATCTGATTGGTTGCTATATGCAATATCTCTACTTTTCCAAACCCTCAGTTTAGTAAATATGCCCCTAGTAGTGAAGCATCCATATATTCTTATTGACCATTTAGGTTTGATTTTTTAATGTGTGAGATGGTATTTACCTTCTGCTCCCTTAGATCTATGTAATTTAAGTAAAATTAGAATCTTATGGACCTGCTGTCTAGATATACAGTCTGGGGATGATATTAATTACCATACCTAGGTGCCTTCCTGCATTATTATCCGAGCTTCGGGTGAGAAAAGCCTTGGGGACATTATCTAGGGTCTCAGTGCTACAATTATAATTATACTTTTATCTGGACCTCCAAGCCCCTAGCCTCCAGTTGTCCAGATGTTAACAAGATGTGGGGAGCCATACGATGATGCCTCCCCCCCAAACATTGCCCTGTCCAGACTATATTGATCAGCTCAGCCTGCGATAATACGGTAGAGGTCACTGAGAACTGGGGTAGTATTAATATTGGAGGTAGATATCATAACAGATTATTTTGTATTAACTATCATCTGTCGGTTTTCATCTCTAGGAGGTTATGTATATTGCACATTTTAATTTGGAAATTTGATGATTATTACTATTTTTGACTATTGATCAGTCACTTTAGATCATAAATATATTTTTTCGTCTGTGTAAATTCTCATTTTTCACAATTTATGTTATACTTATTTAGTGATATCAACGTATTTACATATATACATTTTATAAAAATAACAATTGTTACTATATCCTTTTTTGCTCCCAGTTTTGTACAGTTCATTAAATGCACTACAATTTTAAAGTTTGTACATAGATGATAAGGTCATATATTTGTAAAATATTATTTCTTTGACCCTTGAATGTGTTTTATTCCTTTAGCGACTCTGTACATAACAGGTATTCTGTATACCTTTGACCACTTTCCCCTACTGCTTGTTTCTATATTCCATGAACAAAATGGTTTATAACTACCAACAATAAAATCCACACTATTAAAAAAATCAGATTGTAGAATGTTTGATTGCAAACATTCTCTTCTAAACACAATACAGTCATTAATACCAATTGTGACTTGTTTTATGATATATCTGGAAGGACCAGTAGTTGACCAGTAGTGTAATGTAAAATGTATAAATCAAAGCATGAATAACTAATAATTATACAGGAGCAACCAATCCTAGCATCAGGAATTGACACATATAGTAGAGGTTGTTTAATTTTCAGTGATGTTTAACTAAACATAACCTTTTTAATTCTAAATGTATTAAATGTTATTTTATCAATGTATGTTTTGCATCATACCATGTAGATTATGGTTTAGATACAGTTAAGAAAATGCCCAATACATGTGAAACAAATGTTTCCTTTAACTCCTCCTTTGTAGCACTTAAGTGAAATTGCATCTGCTTACAGAGTGCTTTGTACTTTATTGTAGGCTAGCGTGTGTTTTTATATTGCTTTTACTTGATTCCGTTTTTGATCAGAAAGCAAAACTATTCCCAATCAAGACATTTTTTTAAAGCGTAGCACACTTTCCATGACTTGTTTAATTACTACTGGATATAATTATTAGTAGAGAGATGGAGAGATAAAGAATTATAGCTTGTGTAGATAATATGGAACATTGGAATGTCCATGAAAGTATTGTTTGATATTTTGGAGGAGTAAACAAAGTCCACATATGCTGTAATCTCTCTTTGGCAGCTTGCGTATATTCTGATTTATGTAACCCTGTGATTTGAGACTGTTAACATTGTTTCTATTATTGGCTGCTATATGACATGAGTGGCTGTCACTTTGATCCCACAACTGACCAGCTGGTGCATTGTTCCTTTATCTCCTTCAAGAAGACTGTGTAATGAGTACTACCCCACTGATGAGATGTATGCTACATGTTAGGTGGAAAGAGCACGCCATATGACCAGCCAAAACCTCTTTGTCCTAGGCACAGTACACTGCAAGATAAATTGGATTCTTTGCCGTCTGTGTTATTCCAAATCTAAGAAAACACTGTACCTGGTTTATATGAATTTTTTTTTAACACAGATTACAGCAATCCAGTTCTTCCAGAAGTGTCCACATTGATAGATTTTGAAAATGTTCAAGAGCAAATTTCCTTTAATCTTGTTTGATGCTACACACTTTCTTCTGTTGTGTAGCTCTCATTGAAGCAAGTACTTTAATGCTTAAATACACATTCAAGAACTTTCATATATGTGACACATTTTTACATTCCCATGGAAAATTGTGTCCATTGTCCTGTAGTCTGTAATCTAGTATTCCTTTTCTCTTTGATTTCAATTGTAGCCATTAAATAATTGCTCTCTTTATGTTCAAACTCTCCTTTGAAATGTTTGAGCAATAATGTCACCAGAAAAGCTATATTGACTTTTACTTCTCACCCTTCCTTTGCAATTGATGATAAACTCATTGTTTAGTAAATGTTTCATGTATTGTCTTTAGTTACTCACAATCAGCTGAGCTTCTATCTTTATCATTAGTCATTTGGGTAATTTTTTTTATACCTGATATATTTTATTTAATTATTCAAATTACTTATTTGAGGTTAAAACGATGCAAGTGATCACAATATTATATGTGACGGAAAGCAGGAATATTTACGCCAATGCAATAAATAAATACATATATTTGATTGAGGTTAATTTGTCAAACAATTAGAGACTGAATACAAGAAAAGGGAGCAGAAAGCGAAAAAATAAAAGCAATAAATATATTAGCAAACAGATTCTATATAGAAAATTAAAGAGTGACAGTGCTTTCTATAACTTCAACTAGTGTTACCTGTATGAATCTGGTGACAATGCTGTAAGATGTTATTATACCTGAAGTAATCACTGTCTTTTAATTGTATGGTTACCCACTAGAATTCTTATCCAGGCATGTGCATGAAAATTGATTTCTAGTCACATAGACACTCTTTAATACAAATACACCAGAACTTCCACGTTACATCCTTCAGGTATTTATAGTATGTATGTATATATATATATAGAGAGAGAGAGAGAAAGGAGATAGACCCTTTGTATGCTGTATGTACACCTACACCTAATGAATATTTAAATTTGAACCCTCAACGGTGCCATTCAAGACCTTATGATATTAAGTCCTTAGCTTGCAACTACGCCATCTCTATTGACGGTGAGATACAAACTGGTCACTTTAGACTATGTCATAGTTTTTGTCTGATATACATAATATCATTATCTACATGCTTATTGGAATAGTCAATAAATTAAGGCATTACAGTTAAGCCATTTAGATTCACAGGATGAGTCGACCTGTTTTGAGCCTATTGAAATAGACTGAGAATATGTTTTTTTTTTTCTAAATCCAATTATGAAATATAATAAAACTGTTTCATTTGCTAATTGTAAGGTGAGGATCATGTTGCGTTGGAGCTGGGGCATTTAAATGTTATTATGTTGGCCGAGTGATTCAAAGGAATGACGCAATGAGAGGCAAACCAGATATTAAACTCACTTGCAGTAAGTTTTGCACATTGAATTCTCCTTTATGAGGGTACAATTTATCAGGCGGCCCCAGCTCAGAACAGACAAGGCTGTGCCAGTTAAAGGACCCTTACTATTGAAATACAGAGCATAAATACCTAATTTTTTAAAAAAAATATTTTCAAAATAGAATTTCCTTTCCATTTCAGACCTGTACTCTAACATAAATAAGGAAAATAGTCTATATCATTCCAAAAAACTAGTGAGGGCTTTCCCATTAAAAAATATTCCATCATACTGACGTTCAATGAGAGCTCCTTCATTATTTGTGACACGACCATCAGCTCCTCTGACATATCAAACTGGCTTTCATATCAGTCCTCCTCCAGCTCAGCCTTGTGGAAAATGCATTACCACACAGGGCTAAGGAGGACTGTAGAAGAACCATTTACCAAATCATAGACATATTGTTTTATTTCCTATAAGAACACAGCCTTTAAACAATGTAAGCCACTGATACAATACACACTATACATTATTTAAACACAGCTGTAAGAATAGTTTTAATTTACAATTACATGTATCATTATGCACATTTTTTTGTATTACCAAATGACAAAGGAGACGCTCGCTCTGTGTTTTATATTGATACGTGGGAAATGAAGCACAAAAAGCACAATATGAAAGGCTATGATAATATTCATAATAAAAAAGAATAATCTAATGATTGTGTCCACTGAGTACATTCATTTTCCCATGTGGAATTGCTTCCTTGTAATGTGTCACAGTTCTTTGTACCTCTGAGTTTCACATCCATCTCCAAATCCTTCAAGCAGTCTTGTAGAAAATGATGTCTCTACTTCAAAAGCCTTGCTGAATATGTTTAACTGTTATTTATACATAATATGTGGTCTTATTTTCACCTTCCTTCAACTACAAGGGGAGCCTGTGGAGCCTGCTTGGATTATACCATGTTAACCTTGACCTCTTTGATACATAAAATGTTTTCGTATGTGTACATCTGCAATTCTTCAAAGCCATCATAGCTTTTCTTTACCAACAGTGAGCTAGAATCCATAGCACGCTTATTATTTGCAAAAACGTACTGTTCTTGGTGAACGCCTTCCATCCATGCAAAAAAATTAGGAAAGGATTGCAAGGTCATCAAATACACCAATAATCTCTTATTTTATTGCTCGTTTATTTGCAGATATTCAAGTACATACGCTGTTCAGAGCAAATTCTATAGATGTCAAACATTCTGCAAGGGATAGACAAAGGCAGTAAGTTAATTACCCATCATTTACTGCTGCTGAGAAGAACAGATGGCAGAAACCGATATGTTAATGGCAAGGGGCAGTGATTATTCGATTTTTTTTTTTCATAGTAGTAGAAGCCAGTGTCTGCAGCCTCTGACATTTGCAAGAACAATACAAGGCCAAAAACATCACATAAAACAGTTATATACTATGTATATTGAAATCTCAGAAATTGGATAAAATCTTGTGGCTCAATATTATGGAACTATTCATTACATCTCCTATTACCAGATAAGCTTGATGGGGTCAAGTAATAGACTACTTCTTATTATATAAACAGGAATAACCTGAAACAAAAGTAATAATAATAATAATAATAATAATAATAATCATAATAATAATCATAATAATAAAAACAAAAAAAGAAGAAAAGGTAACAAGCAAATATACACTGATTAAATGTAAAACAAAATAACACTTTTATTTGATAACAAACAGTATGTAGAGCACACTGACAAACAAAACAAAAATTAGACGTGATGTTTGGCTTCAGTAATAGATGAATGTGCCAATTGGCGCAGATAATATTTTTGAAGGTCAGAGAGATAGCGAGTTTATGTTACATTGCGTGACATAACCGAAAACACATTTTTTCTGAGACGATACAAGATAATGTATTTTACTCACTATGAATAAATGATGGCTACCTTAAGAAATAGAGGATTTAAAACAAAAATATTCTCTCACAGGGGGAAATATGTAACGAGTGTATTTTTTTTTCTTAACATTCAGCTTTTCTAGACAGAACACGGCACTTCTTAAGAAGAATACAAATGTGCATTTAAAATATATTCCTTTGCAAAGTCACCAGCATTTCCTGCAGCAGAAGAGTGCATTTTACTCACACATATTTATGACACTAGGTTTATGCTTCCTGGAGAGACATTAGTATTAAGAATTTATGTAGCCTGTTCTCACCAATGTTTTATTTCCTACTCTGTAGTGGGCAATGGGATGAAATCATTTCCAAACTGCATTGGTGTACGAAGCATTTTATATGTATCTTGGTTGCTGTTTATGGAATACAGAGCTGCATGAATATCCTGGAAACAGCAAAGTGGTTGATGTCTACTAAGGTTTAAGGATTTTAGAGATAAATGATAAAAGTGAATTTCTATGTTCTGCAGCATCAAATTTAAGACACACAAAAAAATGATATTAAACCAGGAATACATTATTACCTTGAAGCAACCCTTTCTGGTTTTTTTTATACAAAATGAGGAGGCATCACAGTGTATGCTTTTTGGGTTATAAGTATGTGTAGCAAAAAAAATATTTTTAAAAATGTATTATTGCAGTATCGTGTTAGCCAGAAAAATCTATGTGATGTTAAATACTTCCGTGTCAAAAAAGACAAAAGTATTATAGGAGTGATACCTTAATTGGCTAATCAAAAAAAAATATTATTATATTTGCTGGTTTTCAGAGTACAGAGGCCGCTTCATCTGGCAACTTCATAAATGAATGACTAAGAAACAGGCACAACATTTTTTCTTTTGCAGGATTATTTATTCTCATTAAGAGCCGTGCCTATGGGGCCCCCTTGCCCGTGGGGCCCCCGGGCAGCTGCCCATCATGCCCAATGGAAAAGATGGCCCTGCCAAGTGTACCAGCACAGGAGTACACCAGCAGTCACAGTTACCTAGAAGGAACGTGGTTCTGAGCGCTATAAAGGAGTTCAGTGGTGGCAGCATTATAAGCCCCTCCTACTGCGGCAAGAGGGCGCATTTTGGATAACGAAAGGGAACGGTGGCAAAGTAAGCCCAGCCGGTTCCCAGCAACAACAGACAGGGTGGCATATCCTATCACAAACACCCCAAACTATGTATATTTTAGATAAAGTAGATTATTCTCTACATGGAATTACCACAAAAGTAAGCTATGATCTCAGAAATGTTGGTATTGTCGATTTATAACCCTTATTGTGTGGTAAGTAAATGTCTTGGGAGAATTTTAAGGAAAAGCACAATATTTTATAATTTAAGATGCTGTGAGTATAAACTAAAATATTGATGCATGTAGTTTGAGAGATTATTAATTGCAGATTTTCTTCTTAATATGTAAGCCTTGACATTTACATTGGAATTGCTATACATAGTCTGATGGTTGCAGGTAGGTGTTGATAGTTTGCAACCTGTTCATTCCCTAGAGTTTTCAAGCAGGTTTGAAAAGGTGTGTAACCACACCCATTTGGAGATCAGTAGGGGGCTCACTTTAGGTAGGGGAACTGACAGAACCAATTGAACACAATAGGTCTGTCTCAAATGTACACAGGTGAACACCAATAAATGAAATATGTGACTTCTAGAGACACCACAATGTATTGAATCATATTTAGTAAAAGTTGTGAATACTTAAGTAATGTAATATCGTCTGCTTTAATATCTATTTACAGTTGTTTTTATTTCACATTACAGGATATTTTGTGTTGATCGGTTATAAAACTTACTAAGTAAATCAGTTTTGTTTCTATGATGTAAGAAAATAAAATGTTAAAAATAGGAGTGAATACTTTATATAGCCACTGTATTTTTATTAATTAAGCATTGTTACTTTTACTGGTAAAAACACTATCATTAATGTCAATGATACATATATTTAAAAACAAAACCTAGTTTATTTCCTCTATTAAAACAACATAAAATCAGCATTAAGGCAAAAAAATCAAAGAACTTAAATGTCACAAGCGAATATGGAGAGATGGGAGAGTCTAACGAGGAAGAGTCAGCTGCATCTTTGCATTTTGTCAATGCTATATCAACCTAATATGTAAAGCATTCAAATAAGTAATGAAAGAAAAGGGGTGTGCTTACCTCTGTTAAGTTGCAATTTCAGAAAGAAGAGGGTGATCTATTCCTTTAGTACCTGTTAGACAGATGGCTACAGTTGGACAAACCATCTGCTGTTCAATTTGTAGATCATTTCTGTGAATTGCCCCCATTTTGGGGATTTTGTAGAAGTCAACAAACCAAAAATATTAAAAATATCTGTAGCAAATATAAAGAATTAATCGTTTTTTAGGAAATAACCTGCTTTTGTGGTCCACTTGTAATAAAAATGAAGACAACATAACTTTTATTAAACCATCCTCCACTTTACTAAATTGTTTGAGAGGCATGAACCAGCCACATTGAAACAGTGCAATTTGGACACAAACATCACTAGCTTTAAGCTTCAAAACTAAGGGAAATATATTTAAGGCACATTCAAGTTTCTACAAATTTCAATTTTTCATAGTCGTTAAATATTGTCAAGAGGTTCATGCTGAAATTTTTTTTAAAGACAGCATAAAACAATTGTTGACTGCACATATCCCTACTATTGCAAATCTGTTTCTGTGGAGCAAAATTAATTATGAGGTATTAGTTCACATTTTAATCCAAAAGTTTAAGCATCAAGGGTCATCATGTTTTGCAAGTCCGACACTGCAAATATATATGCTTCAAACAACAAGGCTATTTGTATGTGATTTATAAACCATCCCTTTGTTGCATGTCAGTATGCATACATGAGAGGTAAGTGCATTTAACTTTTACTGCATATCAGTGTGGTTTGAAGCACAGATGTTAATGCAAGACTTGTAAGCATGAGGGACCTTGACATTTGGTTGCAAGCTTAAATGTTTTGAGCAAAATATGAACTAATACCTCATAGTTTCCTTTTGGTAGATACAAACATATTTGCAATAGTAAGAAAATGTGCAGACAAAAATTGTGTCTTTTGTTTGTATACATATAGGGATTTATACTGCATGCAGACAATATCCTGAATAGTATGGGATTAACCAAGCGCAGGCTTATTTCTTTACTATTTGGTTTCCAAATTTTGGCTAATGATTTCTTAGCTGCTGTCTATCAAGCGTATTTAAGGCTATTTAGATGTGGCTTATGAACCAGTCCTTTGTTGCATATCAGTGTTCTTAACTGAAAGGTGAGTGCATTTTTTATTTTAACAGCATTTCAGTGTTTGAAGCATAGATGTTAGTGCTGGCCTTCAAAACATGAAGACCCTGGATGCTGGGTTGCAAGCTTAAATGTTTTGATCAAAATACTAATTAATATCTCATACTTTCATTTTGCTAGATACAGATTTGCAATAGTAAGGATAAGTGCTGACAACAATTGTGTTGTTTGTATTTACATTGGTATTTATATTGTTATGAAGCTTGGACAGTATGGGATTAACCGAGCATATTTAATGCACAAAGACAGCATAAAACTGCCTTTTAAAATATACATTTTAATAATAAATTATATATTAACCCCTTTGCTCCTGAGGCTTTTCTCGCCCCTCTTCTGAGCACTTTCTAGCTCCTCCAATATATATTTAATGTCTGCTGACCAAAAACAATGATCAGCAAGTAATAAATAAACAGTGGAACCATCATTTGAAAAGCGTGACTTCCCTCTTTCAAACAAGACCACCCCCAGCTTTCTAAGTGCCATGGACAGGAACATTGAGACTCTAAAAGTGCATCGCCCTATCCCTGGCTTTCCCCATAGACTTTATTGGACTGTGCATGTACACGTGCACACGTTTCTAAAGGAGGGAAGATGCGTTTCCTCCGGCAGCATAGTAAAACTCACAGTTCATGGTGGAAGTTGATCTATGGGTTTTATAACCACTTAAATGCAGAGGACAAGTGGGACTCGTCGTTAGCACTTTAGGTGGTCATGTAGAGGATGAGTCCCACTCATCCTTAGCACATAGGGTTAAAAAGAGTAAAATAATAATAGCAACTTAAACTAGTGAACATTATAAAAAACATATAACATTTTAATGAAAGTATTTTTAAATAACTGTTTTGGGGAATTTTCTACCAGTATTAGAGAACTTGCTAAATAATTCATCCAAATAGATCACCTTACAAATATCATGAATTAATAATTCCAAGAACTGAACCAAACAGTGAATTATCTGCTCATCCCTAAACAAGACCATTGCCAGATCAGCTTTCTGAGTCTAAGGCTGAAAATAAAACACATGACAGACATAGAACTAGTTATAAGTTTGTTGGGTTTGGCTATGGTACCAGGTACCAATGGAGTTGACCTATTACTGATCTGTTCCATTTAAGTGTTTGCATTTAAGTGTAAATTCAGTTCAATTACTTTTTGTGCAGTACATCAGGGTGCCAGAACTTATTGTTATGATTTTAAGGTTTCTTATGTCTATGCATCTCCTCTTTGAGGTGTGTTTTTCATGCATTGAATTAAATGAAATCTGGGCCAGTTCCCCTGTCCACCCTTCTCTCAGCATATTAAATTTGTTGGACAGAAGCACATGTGTGTAAGTTACTTCTGTACAAACTTCATGCATCCAAGTTGTTTCTTAAGACAATTTAGAGATCTAGAGATATCACCTTTTCAATAAAAAAAATCTTGATTTTGTATAGTCTAAAATCTGTGATTCCTGAAATGTCAGCATGACCTTGTCACACAGTACAAGTTTAAACTCTGAGGTTTCAAAATGACTTTGTCAATTTGAATAAAATTGGCTACAAAATAATTTTGTTTGCCTGAGAGTTGCAAATTTTCTGCACAATGATGAACATCTGCAAACTACAGTTATATTTTCAGACAAGCTTGACAATGGCAGAAATTACACATTTAAGCAGATGTTTTTATAGCACACAGTAGCACTTTAAACATGTATTATGTTTGCAGATAGTTATTTTGAATTTAAATAGAGCAGACGAAAAGTATATCTATTCTGGAAATGTTACAAAATGTGTCAATAACACTATGCCAAATCTCCAACATTTATGGGATGTCTTATTTATAGTGAGCTGCAGCCAACAAGTGGATGATATTTTCTTTTTTCCTTTAGTCTCTTTATTTAAACCCAAACTTTATTTCTGATATAAAGGTCTTAAGTACTGCGGAGACCTATCATTTTTATTTCCCCAGCCCTAAAATATATTGTAGTGCTGGGGGCACTAAGTGGATGTGATATCACTAATGCGTTCTGCATATAAGTAAAGGTTTATACACATAGGACTAAACAATGTATGCAGTCAGGGATACCTGTGAGCTGTCCCAGCCCCCCCCCCCCCAGTTCCACAAGACATGCATGTTCCATATGTTGGAGTCATCTCCAACACATCATCGGTGGTAGTCACTAACGCGACTTCCACTACACCGACAAGGACTTACACGACTTGAGAAGGCAGAAGGTGGCAATCATGAAGCAATGTTAACAGCGCAGGTTGGAAATCACTATGTGTCAGAATCGTGAGGAATGCAGAAGCTGGCAGACAGAAAGTCATGTGACTTTCGTAGACTATGCTATTATTAGGGGTGTTATTGAAGTAATGCGTAGAAGCACCGAATGGACAAAGTAGAAGCTTTGCTTTAAAATATCGGACATCCGCCTCCTCCCTGCATTACTCATTTAACACCCCTAATAATAGCATAGTCCCAGAAAGTCACATGACTTTCTGTCTGCCAGCTTCTGCATTCTCTGCGATTCTAGCGCTCTGTGTGCTCCCTGGAGCAGTGCTGATGTCAGAGGAGGTTGGCACTCGCTCTGGAGGTACAATCACACATTAATGAATAGTGCTTCCTTTGTGGACAATGAAGCTTTACAGGGTATTTAGTTCTTCACCAGCCACTGAACTATAGTGTCTGGTAATGTGGCAATAAAACAAGGTTTGATGTTTGAAAAATACATAGTGGTTTACCATAGAATAGCTGAGAAACATAAAGAAGTGCAAGATAGATTACTCTGCTTGAACTTGCCTTCATATATATATATTTATGGCTTTTCTGCCAATCTGCCAATCATGCCTATATGTTGTCCGCAGTGCTTTCAGTACACAAGCCACAGCAACTCCCTTTAACACTACTGCCTACTTATATTTAACCATTTTTGCTTTTTCACCAATTTATCTGCTTCATCAGTGATCAGGTTTCCGGTTATATTGATTCAAAGACAGTCAAGCATAAAGTTTCCTAATCCCAAGCCCTCAATTTTAGTTCAATTGAAAAAGAAACTACCCTCCGGTCCATGCCTCATCACTAAAAGGCTAAACCTCAATCCCTATTGTTTTACACAAAGTTGCTATTACTTGCACTGTTTTCTTTAAGTTTGGTTTAATTTGCGGTTTTCTACTGAAGTTATCTTCTCAATATCTTATAATAACTACTAAGAAGAACATTTTGAGTCATCTGTTGTTGCTAATAGAACACCCACAACTCACATTGCTTTGTAACTTGGGGTGGAGTTCAAGATCAAAGATGAGACAGGGTGGGTACCAGATTGGTGGGAACTGTGTGGGAGAAATTAAGGGTGGCAGCAAAAGTATGTCTGGGAACTGGAGTGGTTAAAAGGAAGGGGGAGCTTCTCTTTTTATCTGTCCTGAGACCCATGATTTCAGAAGATGGCCCTGTATGCAGTACTTTACAAAAATACTCATACACACCTTATATACCTGCATATACCATACAAACATTAAGTAGTAGTACACAAGCAGAGAGGGTCAAAGGGCTAAAATGTAAAACTGATGTGTAATAATTCAATATATACAAGGCTGAGTTTTAAGACAGTGTAAATTATCTCAGAGCTTGGGCTTCACTTTAGATTTGAAGATAGATTTTAACAGTACTTGGCCCAGGTCAAGGGGGGAATGATTTTCAGATACAAGTAGTAGTCTGGCTTTAGAAGAGGGATTACAGGGGATGTACATGGTGCACTATGAGAATGGTTTAACTAAAGTGTGAGATGATTGGGAATTCAAGTGACAATTACCATAAGACATTTTGTTAACCCTTTAGAATTATATTTGACTTTAGATCTCATTAAACTGTATCAATTGAAAAAGGATACCACCATGAATTAAAAAGGTGCCCATATTATCACCAAATCGAAATTGAGATGGTCATTGTTGGCTATGGTCAAAAATGTGGCCAGAACATAACTGCTTTCAACTTGTGTGTGAAGTTATCTTCCTCCCTCACTAACAAGCTACAATGGAGGTAGAGGTAAACCAAATATAAGTCTAAAAGGAAAGATCTCGTGATTTTGCCAACCACATTTGTAAGTAATACCTCTTTCATACTGCCACCCAGGCAATATCCTGGGTATATGAACCCGGGATATTGCCAGGGGACAGAGGGGGCAGAGTCAAATTCCCGGATAGACTCTGTTCATACTGAACACGTGTCTGCCCAGGGTCTCCATGGCAACATCACAAGAGGAGTTCTGATTGGCTCCTCTTGTGATGTTTTTTTTTTTTTTTCTTTTACTTTAACATTGTGTCTCGGTTGAAAAACCTGGGTCGCACCATTCATAGTGCAGGCTTCCCGGAGCAGACCAGGGAATTACCCTACCAAAAGACTCGGGTCTAATTCCTGGGTCTGATGACCCGGGAAATAGATTTGAGACCATTCATACTGCACCTTGACCCGGGTCGTCTGGGCTTGCCCCGGCAGAAACCCAAGTTTTTTCGGTGCAGTATGAATGGGGTATAAAGAAGTCCGGTCTGGTTGAGCTGTGTGGCCAGCTTAACACAAACTGATACTATTTAATCTAACATTCAACTACACTTCACAAAATCAAAATTTCCTGTCAATACCCTGTAAAATTATAATTAAATAAATAAGAGTTTATTATTTAGCATTTCTAATGTTATATTTATTAAGAAAAAATAAATATCTATTATTAGTAACATTTTAGGTGTCATACTTCTTAAAGCACAAGCATCTTCAGTCTAATATATTATATTATACAAATATTATTATATACATATAAATATTTCACTGAAAAGTGAAGCACAACTCAAGCTATACCTATTGACTATTCATTTTATTCCATAATTATTTCAGAAATGAATAAATGAATAGAAAAAATCTGAAGACTTCATGAAGAGCACAATGTTGTAAACTATATTTGCAAAATATGTTTACAACATTTGACCCCATTGTGGCACCTTTCAAATGTGCACAATACTAGTCACACTAACTCATTATAAAAAATAATTTTATTTGCAGAAAATGCAAATGTGCTCCCTGATGTAAAGGAAAGTCTCTATTCACTGAATTTTTTAGTTATCTCAGAATCTGAGTTCATTTCAGGTAATTCTACATTTTATATTTTAATTGGCTAAAGAAAAAAATAGATACATCAGCCACATATCCTAAAATATTTTGTGGCTTAAGGGCCTTATTTAAAAATTTTGCAGTATGGTATAACTACCTGCATAGCGTAAACATTCTATTAGATATTTAACAAGTATTTCATGTGATATTTGTACCTGTCCCCTCCCACAATAAACATGTGACCACTATAATGGGATTTGATTTGTCATACACTGCAAATACAGGGACTGCCTGGACATTCTGAGATAAAAAGGGCAATATGTGATTGGATGGGAGTCAGTGAAAACATCACATGGTTGGCCCTCTTCCAAGTACTTACTTTCCTCTTCAGTCTGCGATACCCTATTGTTTTCAGCCTGATAGAGTGCCACAGATTATTACATCAAATACATTGTGTGTATAATACAGAGGGAGTAACAAATGATATATATTACTACTACAATGAAAATATGCAAACACAAGACATGGTGGAGATTTAGGATTTAGCATATTCTGTAATTTTCTCACTTCATAGAGTCAGTGACTATAACATTGTTTCTTACTGAGTGAAGCTGTAGCAGACACTATCATCATCATCACCATTTATTTATATAGCGCCACTAATTCTGCAGCGCTGTACAGAGAACGCATTAACGTCAGTCCCTGCCCCATTGGAACTTACAGTCTAAATTCCTTAACATACACACAGACACACAGACTAGGGTCAATTTTGTTAGCAGCCAATTAACCTACCATTATGTTTTGGGAGTGTGGGAGGAAACTGGAGCACCTGGAGGAAACCACACAGATAAGGCAATGGTCGGGAATTGAACTCATGACCCCAGTGATGTAAGGCAGAAGTGCTAACCACTTAGCCACCAAGCTATACTATGCTAGTTTAAATATAGTAACTAGTTTGTTGACATTCAGAAACAGTGATATTTCCCCAAAGTCATACCTCCACCATTTTGCTAGCTATGAAACTATAGCATTGAAAATTAATTTAAAAAGGAGAGGTGAGTAAACCATTCTGAACATTTTGAATCTGCGCAAATTTCTGTTTAGCTTAAACAATTAAGAGCAAGACTGTTTAAGTCAAGCTAAACTGAACCAACTGGACTGCTGCTGGAAAAACGATATTGTCACTTAATGTACTATGGATAAGGAAACTAGTACTATAAGAAAATATATTTGCATAAAATAGCGTGGTTTGCTATGTTTTCTGGTTCCCAATTATTATTGCTGATTTTATTTATTTATAAGGCAGCACAGATTATTTAGTGCTGGACAATTGTACAAATACAGATAAGACATAATTAATACACTAATAAAAATCACAAATACATGAAGCAGTAACACATAAGTAGCACAGATGAGTGTGAGTAAAACTTCAGTGACTCACACAGAATGTAGCAAAAGACATGACAAGGAAATACGAGTGAGACGGACAGTAGACAGACATGTGACCGTAGGAAGAGAGGACCCTGCCCGTTAGAGCTTGTGTTCTAGATTCATGAAAAAAACAATGGGGGCAATTTTATGATTGATCTGCTATTATTATTCTTAACTCCCTTAACTTTCTCTGTTAAACACATTCTACTATATTGAACAATTGCATTTTAAGAAAAAACACTCAATTCAATTTACCACTTACATGGAAAGTCTTTTAACATGCAAGCCTGCAGCCAGACCCCTATTATATAATGGATTGTCATCTCACTGTGCGGTTCTTTAAGAATAGATTACTTTAAAAAACACTGTGTTACATAAACAATTCAATGGTTGAGAGTAAAACAAATCTATCTACTCAAGCCATACTATAAAAACAAAATTAAATGTCTGGTACAAATAATTTTAAATTTAAATGACCATAAGACCCAAAATAGTAACATTGTTATCTACCTCATTGCTAGCTATTGCCCCATGTTATCAGTCATTTGAGGCTCAGATAAGCTAATTGCAATTTATTTCAGTGGTGTTACTGACAGGTCTGATTTTCTCAGTAAATAAATATCAAAATTTCTCTTATTTTACATTTTCCTTCATATTACTTTGAGATAGAGAAATTATGATTTTAGAGAAAAGAAGGAAACATCGTGACAACAATGATGTTAAATAGGTAGTAGTGTGTAGGATGTAAAGATACAAAGGCTACATACACATTAGCACTTACCCCACTTCAGTGCATCTCATGTGTCAGTGCTTTCATCTCAATGGGAGTGCATTGTAAATGCCATAAGATGTGGTTAAAAAGGTTTTACATATGCATTTCAACATGCATTTTTCTTCAACAAGATGACAACTTCCTGCTATGTCATAAAAAAAACATTTAAAAAAAATACAGATTAGAAAAACTTGTAAACTGATCGAAATGCATATCTAACTTTACATAAACACAATGCAGTTTATGTTGCCATTTACTAAGGGTGTAAATGTGCATTTTAACATTTTAATTTATTTACATTAAAATCAATATAGGCAATTTTAAAATAGTGAAGATTTCTATCTTATACAGAATTTATATTTAGAACAGGGTGTCTCATTCTTTTGTGTATATTTGCACCACCAAGCAAGTCATTATTTTTAATGGTTTTATTATGATTTTGAAAAACATCAGTCGTAGCAAAAGCGTAAACTTAAATTTTTGTATTTACACATATAGTAAAACGCTATTTTGAAATATGTTTTATCGACCTACGTAGCCCTCAAATTTTATTTAGCTTTAGATGCCTCTGAAGGTAAGGACAAATCACAAATCTATTCCTCAAAGCCTTCCAGCCATGCACCTAACCTTCTCTCCATGTTTGATCTCCTCACCTCTCGCTTCCCCTGTCCCGCTACTCGCTCCTCTTGCACTTGATCCTCTCCTCTCCCCTTTGTGCCTCCTGTCTGTTTGTCCTCCCTTTAAGATATAAGTTCTTACAAGCAGGGCCCTCTTCCCTCTTGTCTGTCTACCTACTCTTTTGCTCCATCTTTACTTTACTGGCTATGCTTGGAGCTTTTGGCGTCCTGGGGGTAAATTTATCAAGCTGAGGATATGAGAAAGTGGAGATGTTGCCTATAGCAACCAATCAGATTCTAGTTGTCATTTTGTAGGTTGTACTAAAAAAATGATAACTAGAATCTGATTGGTTGCTATAGGTAACATCTCCACTTTTTCAACCCCACAGCTTGATAACTTTACCCTCTGTATTATTTGTTGTATTATTTGTTTATTGTTCTGTACTGTTTTCCCTGTATGTCTCACTGTCTGTATTCTGTACGGCGCTATGGAAATATTGTGGCGCCTTATAAATAAATAATAATAATAAAAAACGGAGAATCCCTGATTCAGGGGATTCTACTAAGCAGCGATGTAACAATAAATAGCTGGGCCACAGAGCAACATTTTGAAATAGCCCCAAGTGCATTAAGTTCCATCCTATAGTACAATAGGATAATGACAACGATGCCAGTCAAACTTAGGTGACCGAACTACACATACATTCCTTTTATCTCTTAGTGACGCTGTAGCAGAAGCCGGATTGTGGAGCCTATATGAGGTCTCTATAGAAGCACATTTCTCTATATGTTGCAGAAGCTTATAGCAGTCATATGGTCTCTTATGCTATGGTTACTTATTCCTTCTCCGACAATAAAAATAATTAATACTAAAATCTAATTGTTCGATACTGATTTATTCAGGATTAAAAAAACTCATTAATCTAATCTATGAAGCCCATACCCTAGTATGTGGTTCCTATTGCTACATTTGCAGTATTACTATAGTACACTCTATTAAATTTAGCAGTAATCACCAGTGTTTGAAGTAATTTATTGATGAATAATAAAATTATACATGTGAGAAAATTTGGTTTACAAGAATGCTCTCTCATTAGATGTTGAAACATAAATGGTTGCTAAAATACATCTTATCTGAATGAAGAATAGTTGTGAATTTAGTACAGCCAGGATCGTTTTTATATTGAGATACTGCAAGAATAAAGATGCATTTTGTATAACATTCAATGCTTCTCTCTATGGACCCATCAAAGAATTTCAGAAATATTTTAGCAAGACATTGTGCAAAGCAAGTCCAGTAAAATAGTACTTAGTGCCAATGTTATTAATAGGCATAAAACATAACAGAGATAGGACTGCCAGTATTTTTCCAGGAAAAGGCGAATGCCATTCATATAATGTCAAGTAAATCTTTCTTAACGGAAGTGTAACTTACAATTTTCTAATTTTTACATCTCTTTCAAATACCTTCATCTATTTTTATCAGAGCTATTTTTATAGCTGTAAAAAATTACTTATGCAATGTAAAGTCTTTTACAGTAGCTGTTTATTTTGACTTAGGTATCTAGCTAAACAATAGCACCCTCTATAGGAAAAAAGTAGGATTTTCACAGTTTTTGCAATATAACCTTTAAAAAATACATTTTACAGCAGCTTCTCAATATTTTGGATCTGAACTCCCCTTTGCATTTAAATTTTTGGCTGATTCTTGATCGTGTGTACCGTGTGTTACGCATACTTGTCAACTCTCCCTGAATGTCAGGGAGACTCCCTGAAATAGGGGTCATCTCCCTCACTCCCTCAAGAGTCTGGCATTCTCCCTGATGCTGAGCCAGTACAAGACGTGGTTGACCATCTGTGGCATGATGACACTGTTCAGAAATTGTGTCCATGTATTGATGCCTATGGAGGTGGCCATTTTTGTGGAGACCAAGATTTAATCATAGACTATCAGGTAAGACAACATGACTTCAGTAATGGAGACAGAAATGTAAAAGACACTTCAGTCTCTAGAGATTCATTAGCTGCTTTTCTTTAACGCATAGTTGCCTACTCTCCTGAAATGTCCGGGAGACTCCCTCATTTCTGGGAGACCTTTCAGCAGAGCAGGGCAACCTCCTGGTTCTCGCCCACGCTATAGATAAGTGTTAGGGGTGGGGCTTAATGACGCAAATTATACATCATCTTAGCCCCGCCCCTTGCTGTAATTGGCTGTACTTGTGACAATTGTTTAGTGGGCGGTGCCAAAATGATGCAATTTGTGAAGCCCCACCCCCACACGCCCACCTCCCCCGTGATTTCCCTGAAGCCAACGAGGAAAAGTTGGCAAGTATGGTGTTACGATACATTGTGACTACTTTCAAAAAAGTAACTATTGTTGTTATCAGGCTAATAATGTCAATGTATTCAATTTCTGGCATTATCTGTAACATATACATATATTCTGCAATTCATTTTTCCCATCAGACTCCATTGTACATTGTAAGTCTTTTCCCACCACAAGCACCTGTAAACCCCCATGTCATTAATTTATCATACACCAGTCTCTCCTGTTATTAATTTCTAATCACAATGAAATTTAGTTCTTCGCCAACCGCCAACCTTCGTCTAAAATGCCCCCCCCCCTCTCCAGGGGCAAACACAGGATTTGTAGAGGGGGGTTACCACACCATGCCGCAATGTGGGTGTGACCAGCATGCATAGGGGTGTGGCTATAATTTTAGACAGTGCTTGGCTGCTCTCCAAACTCTTCCTATCCCCATAATATATATGGGCAATGCTGCGTGCACTACTGTTAGGTGTACGCAGCTCTCCCTTTTCAAGCAGTTCCGTGTGAAGCGGGTAAAGGGTCCAGCCACCTCAATTATACAGTGCTCCAGGCTTGGAGGGGGGTTTCCAGGCACTAGGAAACCCCTCGGTTTGCCTATGACCCCCTCTGCATTTTTCTGTAATTCACTGTCGCTGTAGTTCATTCTCTCCCTCCATGTAATTCATTGTCCTACAGAAAACATTCTCCCTGTCACTGCAATTCATTCACACTCTCTCCCACAATCCATTTTTTCCTTCTTTCCCCTGTATAACTGATTCCTCTTCCTCCCCTGTAATTTATTCTTACAACTCAACCCATTGTTTACCTCATATAAAATAAGCAGACAGAAGCAGGGATGTGACTGGTATAGCACACCACACTACTACTCCAGGTCGTTGACAGGCTATGAAAACACACAGGGAGGTGGTGATGTCACTGCAGATCCAAATCCCCCACTAGGCAACCTAGTTTCCCTAGACCCCGGATTACCCAAGCCCATTTTCATGTCTTCATTTACTGAGGCCCGCATTATTCATTCCCATTGCTCTAGCATTTTTTTTTATTTCCCTCCACTGCTGTGGCTGCCTATTGCTTTCGAATGCACCACATCACCATCTCTGGTTCACTTCTCAGCAGGTAGGCAGCCAATGCCACTAACAACGCTTTAACCTACTAATAGGTAGGTTGTTAGGAGCAGGAGGTGGAGGCGGCATGATGGTTAAGATGTCAGTACGCTGAAGCTGTGTCTGCTGCGATTGCTAGTTCAGCAACTTGCTGCTGCTGATAACAAATACAGTAGAGCAATCTCCTGAACCTGCCTCTACTCCTTTCACACCCACATACTACACAAGGGCCCGGTGCATGCAACCCATAATTTAACAATCACTGTTCTAAAGCAACAAAACTATCCTGAACTCTTAGTGTATTAATTAGCCACCAAATGGCAATTCTTTAAGAACAGATAGTCTGACCCATTTTGAAGAAAGGTCACCAAAATCAAGTGAACATTTGGTGATGATACAAATCTATGTGCAAAGTACTCCATGACCAGTAAATATATACTTTAGAAATAAAGGTGGATATAGAATATTGCACCAACCAACATGACGAGACTGTAATACGACCCTATTTTATTTAGAATTTTTATCTTAAACAATTACACTGAAAATTGCATCTCACAAGGGTATAAATATACTGATTGAATAAATCTGTACTTCTAGTGATAATCTCAGCCTAATTTATACAGACTGAAATCAGGTTCTGTAGCTATAGGGGATCATATGTATAAACAATTCAACAATTGTGTTTGATTGGCTAAGGTTTAATCAGTTAATTGTAACATTAGACATTGTTTTTTGAATAATTTATGGTGTGAGTGTGAATTAGGGATGGGCCTTCAGAAGGAAGATGTACACCTTTCATATTTGCTACATGGTTCAGCAATTTCTAGTTACATCACTGAAAATCAGCATAAAAAATAAACAAAGGTTGAGCTGAACATTTCAATTTTATTAAAATGGTAAAAATGGTTAGCATAATAAATAGGAGTTTCAGACACATTGCTGTATCTGAAATGAGATAGGAATGCATAAATAGGGATCTATTTAAGAGTATTTATTTACACTGCTCAAAGGTGCATATGGGGTACCCTAATGTGTTAAAACAGTTGTTGAGATCATTTGCCATACTACCACTTTCCATAGAGAACAATATTAAATATAATTTAGTAACCATAAATATATAGGTGCACTATACTTTTCTGTTTGTGCAAATGAACCTATTGTTCTGCTTTGTTCGTAACAGGGAGCACACCCACAGGAAACCTAAATTCTGGATTCCGAAGGTACCTCTTTAAAAACGCACAGTGAAAAGGGTACAAACATCACGTCATTGTCCATCTTACTGACACATTCGGACCACCACCTTTAACTCTTTAACTCCTAGAATACAGCTCTTTCCAGGCTAATTTATGCCTTAAATTATCTATAATAACCTATGACAGTGAGGAAATACAAGGACTACCATTATTAGTGTTACTGTGTGTATTTGAATGTCTTTATTGCATAGGATATAAGAGGCCTGGAAATATGCTTTACTGGATTAAGTGTATCTGGAAGCTACAAAAGCCAGTTCAAAGTATAATGTAGAGGTGTACCCTTCCTCTGCTGTGCCCAGGAGAGGGCAAAGATGTGCCCCACTGCTGTGCCCGTGAAGAGGGTGAAGACAGAAGACAAGAAAATCTACTTACCATTCTTGCGTTCCAGCACCGGTGAGTATTTCTCCTCCGCAGGTTCCGGCAGCAGTGGGCAACTGAGCCAATCAGGGCTCACCTTCCCCTGCTGGCCAGTTGGCGGCCGGATAGGTGAGCCAATTCAGGCTCACCTCCAGCCATTTGCATAATTGGCGCAGCGGTTAGCCAATCACTGCCGGCGGAAGTGGCAGGGTGCTCTTGTTAGGGCAAGGAGCTACCCTGCCACTTGAAGACAGTACCAGAGTCGTCGCGGGAAGCCCTTGTAGGGGCTAGGAGACAAGCTGAGCATCCTGCGCAGAGCAGGTAAGTATACCCTGTGCAGTTAGGTCAGGCACTATCGGGCATTAGGCCCATGGCACTGTAGTGGGCACAAGGCCCTGGCACAGATAGGTATAGGAAGGGAATTATAAGGGCACAATGCCCTAATTAGTTGGGCTCAGAGCCCATAGTCAGAAGGGGCACAAGGCCCTAGTTAGTCGAGTTTAAAGCCCATAGTTAGAAAGGGCATAAGGCCCTATAGTTAGGGGCCACAAGGCCCAGTAGAGAGGGCACAAGGCCCTGTAGTTAAAGAGGGCACAAGGCCCCTGTAGAGAGACAGGGCACAAGGAACTTGGAGTTAGAGTGGGTGTGAGAGTCCTGAGTTAGACTAGGGTGCAAGTCCCAGAGAGTAGTGTGAAACAAGAGAGAGTGAGTCTCAGGCAATAGATCTGATGTAACAGTTGACCAAAAGGCTCCTGTTGTTGTTCTACATAACCGGCTGGTTAGGTAAAGGTAAGTGCCTTCCTTTGTCAGCCTTCCATAGACAGTAGCAACGTGTATTGATCCTGTGTGGTGAAATATAGCATTGTGTATTGTTTGGTTGTGCTGTGTATGTCTCTTTCCAGGTGCAAGACATCAGGCCCCCATTAAAGCTAGGCTCTTGTTTCCTGACTGTAATCCTGTGATTCTCTGTGTCTGTGGGGACAGGGGTAGTTAGAGCACACACACAGTGAGGGTCAGGACACACGGTAGTCTTCCCATCTCGTAGGTCCCTGGGGTTACAAAGAATTCCTGAGGCAGTGATTCAGCACCTCACTGGCAGTAGAGCACAGCCCTTTTGAGTTCCAGTGGTGAGTCCCGTGCTACCAATCGGGAGACCCAGACTGAGTTCCGGCAGGTTCCCTGGCGGTTCCAGTTTGGGGCGGTGTTCCACTAGGGTGAACGCGACCGTTTTGAGTTCTGGCAGTGGCCACTGACGGTTCAGAGCGGAAGCCGCTACCCTGGTGGCGCATTGCTCCAGTGAGCCCCGGTCGTGCAGGTGGCAACTGGTCCTTGGGATTTTGGAAGTGACCCCATAGTGAGAAGATAGTCTTCTCGGTATGACCTGGGTGAGGGACAGGGTCAGCCCGGAGTAGAAGGCGAACACCGGCTGGTGTTCCCCGCTAGTAGAGGGAGGAGGTTTAGGGAGTGCACTACACTCAGTACTTAGCAAACTTGCATTACCCGACCATTAGTTGTTGTCAGGGTGCCTGTTGTTAGCTAGTACCAAATGCGCGGGTGGTACATACTAGCCTCACCTGTAGAGTCATGTTGTGTTCTGTCGTCCACAGGGGACGGAGAGGAGCAGAAGAGCAGGGACCGGAAGTTGGAGTGCCACGGGTGAGTATAGCTCTCGATTCCTACTTCTGGTTAGGCCCTCACTAAGGGATGAGTGGAATATCTGGGGCAGGACTGCTCCTGGTCCCAAATATTTGTAGTCCTGCACCCTTGGCAAGAACAAAACGAGGTAGCGGCAGGCGGGGTTGAGTGTAGGTGTTTTCTCCTTGCCGTAGCCTCAGACAGTCCCTTTTTGGTAAGCACGGGTCTTAATTTCTGTTTCTCCGCCATAGAGAAGGGAAGTGATCTGACGAAGGTTCAGTTGCTGGTCTGCCAGAAAGGGAAAGAGACGGTGCAGAGACGAAGAGTGGCTGGGGTGAACCCGTAGCGGACGGTAGGCGGTCATCGTTTGGAAGGTAAGATATCTGTGTGCGTCTGTCCTGTTCCCCCGCAGGCGTTACAATACGTCTGAGTACTGGTTTTCACCACTCCAGTGCTTTTGGTTCCTAAATCCAGTGCTTTTGTGGGGAGAAAAATGCTGAACAGGGAATGCTCCATTAATTCTCATTTAAATAATCTCCTCCTTAATAAGAAATATTGGTTTTGCATGTGAATGCATAGTTAGGCACATTTGGGAAGCCAGCCCAGATTCAGCAAGGAAACCCTGCTCTGCCTAAGTCTTCCCATTGGTAGATGCAAATTGGGGCCAGCATTTTTGCACGTTCGTAAATGACCCTTATTGTGTGTGTAAATTTGTGTACCTCTTCTGGTGTGTGTCTGTGTACTTCTTCCAGTAATTAGCTAAACTGGGCTGAACACTGAAAAACCCATAGGTTATAGCAACAGGAATGTGAGAACATTTCTCAGCTTTAACCTATCTATAATGCCAAATATTCCAAATGCAAAGTACTGTCTAAAAGTATACATGTGCATACAAAGGAGGTCATTAATGAAATGCACCAGATGCGCACCTTGATTTTTACTGTTGCACCTGGATGGTGTAGCCTACACACAACAAAGTGTATTCTTACCCCCTGCCCTCAGGATATACTTGGAAATAATGTAAAAGTGTCCCTAAGTGCCAGAAAATTCTGTATGAGTCTCATCAAAGTCCTTCACTATCCTCTTCAATAGAATAAACAAATGACAAATTATTTCATATAAATCACATGACATTATATTTTAAAAACAAACATGTTAAAACAAATTAAAATAAATATGCAATTTTGTACAATACCATATAACTGTGGTATAATTCAACCAATACACATTGTGCATGAATAAACAAGAATCCAGACCTCCAGATGGTAAGTGGCTCACATAAATTCAATTAGGGAGAAAGAAATATCCCATATGTATTGACATGCCAGGAATGTTCCAATACAATGTGAGGACAGCAAGCAGTTGGATTACCAGAGATGATAGCCGCTGATATTGGCCGACTACAGCGAGGTGGAAAAAAATATATGATACCTCTCCCAAACTCAGCCTGTACTTGCCGAGCGCAACTCTCCGGATTAAAACAATCAATGAACTTACGTGAGTATAGGTGCGCACCAACTGTCCGGACAGAAAGCAGTGTCCTCAAACAAAAATTCCTCAATAATCGGCTCCTATCTAGGCAATGGAGGATAGTCAGGAGTCTTTAGCATCCACAAAGGTAGATTAATTATTCAGCAGCTGACGCGTTTCATCTGCTCCCAGCAAACTTTTTCAAATCATCTTATGCCTAGAAATGCAATTTCTCATTACAATGATCTCTCTCCACAAAATGCACTGCTCCACAAATGAGGCACATTGCTGTACCTACTCCGCACTTCAGTAGCAACACCTGACCTCTACCCAACTCCTCCACTCTACCTGTGCAAACTGCTGCTCTTCTGTAAACATGGACATCTTGCTCCATAACCCTATGAGACTTGGCAGGAATCTAGGCACACTTAGAGGCACATGTAGTGTCGGACTGGGGCATGAAGGGCCCATCGGGGAAATGCAGTGATAGGGGCCCACTACATTGGGGTGTGGCCAACTGTAAGAGTGGGTGTGGCCAGTCAAGGGGGTGGGGTCAGCCCATGTAGGGCAACTTATATATATATATATATATATATATATATATATATATATATACACAAATTAACCCGTGCATGATACTCATGCATTCTAGTCAAATCAAGCTACTTAAGGTGTTAAAAAGGTTCTTGTCATCTTCATCGCTACACACACACGCCGCTAGGCTTTTATATATTAGATAATGCTAAGAATTTAGTAGGTCAGTGTAGTATATAACTCCGCCCAGCAGGTGGCGCTGCAGCTTGAGCACTCTGTCACCCGGTAGTTTTTTTTCCACACACACACACTAACACAGCATGTGTGTTCATGAGGTAAAATTACCTCACGAAAATGAGTTTGAGCCCTCAACTCGTAAATTTAGCCTTTACTACCCCTCCCACGGGGGGAAGGGGGGATGATGGAAGTTAACTGACTTAAGATAACAAAGACCATCTACACAGCACCATAACCACAGACATATATGTACAATGAACACAAGTAGGGAGGATGATATAACTATGAAGGAACTATCTATTAAGAACAAGTTTGCTGGCTTCAGGGTATAGTTCTAGCAGCTTAAGCAAACAGTTTGCACAGCAACTGCTGTGGAACTACAAGTAACAGCATACCCTGACAACTGACTTTTCAGTTTCCGCAGAACTACAAGTTCAAGCAACGCCTGCCCGTTAAATACCCAGCTCAGTGCTGGCATACTGGGACTTATAGTACCACAACTTCTGTAGCCTTTGAATTACACACGTAACAGTACCCCCCACAAGCACACTAATATCATAATCAGCTCATACAACCAGGGCCGGATTAACCATAGGGCTAACTGGGCTACAGCCCAGGGTCCTATGGCATCCAGGTGGGCCCTTGAAAGTGCTCAGCAGCGGTATTGATCGGTCGGGGGCAGGGGCGCCCCCACCCCAATCAGTCATGCTAAGCACTTTCACTGCATTACTTCCCCGGCGCGCTGTATTCTCCTTACTGCGGAGATCTCGTGAGTCTCACTCTCACGAGACCTCCTCAGTAAAGAGCGCACAGCGCGCCGGGGAAGGAGGTAAGTGCCCGGGGGGGGGGCGGGTAAGTCTGGATCACGGGGGGGGGGCCCTCACGGGGAAATGGAGGCCCCCTTAGCCCAGGGGCCTCCATTCCCTTAATCCGGCACTGCATACAACTCACGGCCATTACTTCTCTTCATAACTTTAAGTAGCTGGCACTGTCCCAGAGGACGCGGGAAACATTTAATTACAGATATCTGCCCACCGTCACTGAGGAAACAGTCATCACCGCCAGCGCAGAGTCATGTGACACTGAGCCTCCCATGCTTATTGGATGTACCCATAACCCATAATCTGACACCGGCTACCGGCCAATAGCTAAAGACAAGTTTGCAGGACTTGCAGCGTGCCAAATTATGACTGACTTGCAGTCGCATGGAATTATTTTTCTCACGTGACCAGCGAGTCAGCAGGAGATTGCGTAACCTGTGCCTTGCCTTGTCCAGGAGACTGAAATAAGAAGTTTCTCAAGTTAAAATCCTTAATGAATCAGGCCCTACATTCCGATGATCTGGTTACAGGTTGTGCTACCCTCTCCCACTTCAAACCTGAGGACACACTGACTTGCAGGAGAAGGAGATTGATAATAGAAAGGTGCTCTTACCTGAGTGAACCACAACTCTATAGATGTAAGTTTTGTTTTAAAAATCATTGAATTAACTGTGACCATTCAATAGTGTTTACTTAGACTTCAAAGCACTCCATGGGGTCTATAAGAAAGTTGCATTGTGATTCTGACTCAGGGGCTGGCTGAGCTGGGGCGCATTTGCCCCACGGGCCACTCCCATAGTGTGCTACCTTGGGCTGGGTCACTTGGCCACCTGCATTGATTTTCTTTTTAAAATGTTCCTACTAGGCTGCTGAGCCAAGTCTTGCCTCCAGGCTAAAATTTGCCAGCCCTCCCCTGTTCTGACTCCTATAAAAGACTGAACTGCTAATCCGTACATAATGGTCACATCCACACACATAATTTTTATGTCCTTTTTACATCAATCGCAAAATAGCGACAAACTCTAGAGCGCACAATAAAGTGTTTGTTGTATCTTTTTTAAGATACAAAGAGAGGGCAGAGGTTTCAATAGTCTTTAAACACTATAAAACGTTTTCTTTTCTTTCTTTTTTTTTAAAGGAAAAAAACTCTGTATTGATGTAGTCATATTCAGTCAGTGTAAGACAGAAGATATAAACAATATTTTCAGTTTTGAACTTTACTATTTACCTACACAGTGAATTTCTAAAGCTTCCAAAATCAGCCAGTGTAACAGATGGATATCATCCAGGTTAAAGGTGGAGATAAGTGCTTCTATTTTTAACTTTCTGGTACATTTTCTACTTGTATTACTTTCCTAACATAAATATAAATAAATAAAAAAATATATGTTATTGAAGCATTGTCTTTCTTCTTGTTGTTTTTATATGTGTGGACTGACTTTTGATACTTAGGGGTATATTTACTAAACTACAGGTTTGAAAAAGTGGAGATGTTTCCTATAGCAACCAATCATATTCTAGTTATCATTTATTTAGTACATTCTACAAAATGACAGCTAGAATCTGTTTGGTTGCTATAGGCAACATCACCACTTTTTGAACTGCGCAGTTTAGTAAATATACCCCATAAACTTGCTGTGAGAGTGAAGAAATCTTTAAATAAAATTATACCTGTAAATGTAGCATATACACAATAAGCATCAGCATCTTGCTTAGGATAGATTGCAAACTATAAAATAAAAGTCAGCATCAGCCATTTAATCTGGGAAACATTTAACTGATCTGGTATTTCCCACTTACATTTTCGATGAATTTATCCATTGAGGTCCATTAGTGAATAGATGTAAAAGGATTGTTATTTATCGGCTAGTTTATTCAGACCCCATTACTTTAATCAGAAATTGAAAGGTAAATAGAGAACCAGACAGAATGGAGGGAATTCAATTGGCCACGATGTTCTGAGGAACATTGCCGCTGCACATTTTTACCTTTTATACAGTAAAAATATCTGCTCAGTTTTGCTCACACCTCTATGGGGCACGAGCAAAATTGAGGGATATTTCTATGAAAAAGTATCCGTACATGGCACAGTCACCAGCAATTTTAGCACTCTGAATATTGCAGCAGAAACTAGTGAATGTCAAATTCCCAAAACAATATTTCCATATTGTGGACAATTACTGGGCTAGAAGTGTACCTAATGCACTAGCTCCCAACATACCTTTAGTTTGCTTTGTTAAGCGTATTTTAAATGATAAAATAATACAGGCAGAATAGAAACAACATTGTAGGTCCCCTCTTTTACTCACATAAGCAGCAGGCTCTCCACTGAGCACTGATATCCTATCCCTCCTAAATGCAGGAGGTTCAGGGGGAGGACAGGTGGTTTTGAAGCTGAATGATTTTCAACAAAAGATTCTTTACACCCTAGGCTTTAGAACTGTCAAGATGTAAAAATGGTAGTAAAAGGGGAAGTACGAGCAGTCAGTGCTATTAAACACAATTCTGTTTTTGCTGTTCTGTCCCACAGCACAATGAAGTTTTTGGGTCAAGAATCTGAAACCCATTAAAGAGCTGTGACAGACAACCAGGTAATACAAATGACATGATGCAGCTGTAGTTCAATACTGAATTAGACTAACTTAGCTAAGTATGAACATATTACTGAGTCAGTAACACATATGCTATATAATTATATAACCTTAATACACTTCTTGGAAATAATTTATATATGTACATATGTAGACATATATTATATACTAGCCTCTGCCTACTATTTGCATATTTACAGACCTCTAGCCTGGACATATCATCAAATTTGTCAGACCCAAACACCCTGGCCACTAGACTCCAAGAAGTAGTATTACATAGCAATAATATTTACAGGATGGCGTTAAAAAGAGAGAAGGTGATTATGGGACAGAGACAAAAACAATGAATCTATGTTTGTAGGATTTCACTCGCATAGAGTTAGAAGCACTTTTGTAGAATACAGAGAAAATGGTGCAACAAAAAAATATTATGCATTTATTCCTTAATATTTATGTTAAGCAGTTACCAACAAAAAAAGGGCTAGTGTACCATTACGAAATAACTGTCATCATGAATTAACATTTTATTATTCAATGTTACACTGGAATGTCATCCACTTGTGCTAGAAATGATTACTGTTTATGAAACTGCTTGATTTTTCATGTTATTTCCTAATACCAATGGAATTACATGCTAGCAAGAAGAAGGAATATTTTATAGTTTAAAAAGAAAAAAATATCAATGTGGCTTTATGAAATGTTTGATAATACAATTTTGTTTGTGTTTTTAACACACATTCATGTAGATAAATCACATGGGCTTATATGGTTTCATGGTAAGGGTGAAAGGTTACTTTAACAAAAGCAGTTTTATTATTTTCCTCATTTTAAATAATGCAAACAAAGTAGAATTTCTGTCCTCACAATTAACTGTCTATTCCCATTTCCTATTAAAGTAAGTATTACTCTATCACAAGTGTTAAGAGGAAGATCTAAAGACCTTTCCCTAAACAGTGACCATCTGCTAAGCATAATTTGGGGTTCTGACAGTCAAACACTACTCAGCTCCCTTGTTGTTCCATATTATTGCCTATCTGACAAGAGCAATAAAGGGTTGTCATTAGCCTTACATGACAGTTCCTAAAATGACTTGCAAAAGGATGACTTAAGCGCACAGCCCTTTGAAAAGACACTAGCTCTTTATTTCATCTCAAAAATCATTATTTCACTACTTTGTTCTTTTAAGTTTGCTTTAATTAAATTTAACGTAACATTTTTAGGAATTCTGCAGGTGCTCTGATCCCCTTACAATTTAATTAATAACATCTTTTAGCATTGTACACAAAATCTACAGAAGTTTTGCATTAACTAGATAGTCAATAAAATCCATAAATACTGTATATGTGAAATGATGAATTCCAAAATGATAACATATAAATTGTATCTATCGAGAGATGAACCAAATTGTTTTGGATTTTGCATGAATATTGCTAGTTTAAATGCTCTAATTATTTAATTGAACAAAACATGGCTTTATAGAAATGTCTAACTGAAATATTTAGTATGAAAATACTGGGAAATCTCACTTTATATAAACTAAAAGTGGAAATTGTAATATATAAGAGGAAATTACTTTAGCAAAATATTTAGCACAAAATGACACAGCTACTGTGTGTCACTAACCAGATTCCTATGTTGATTTGAGGGAATAAAAGACAATATTGTGAAGCAAACAATCTGCGAATATAATTGAGAATCTATGCGATCTTACGCTAAAGACATTGACGTATTCCTAACTCAAAATGAGCCCCAGTGTGAGATGTTACTGAGAGGTAGGAGCCTTTGAGACAAAGCAGTTGACATTATATTGACATTGTTTTGGCGTTTTCTGAATATTAATTTAAAACATCTTACTATTATTATTATTTTTTATTACTTGTCAAGAAGGTAAGAAAATGTTTTTATTAATAATTCATGGTTAACTGCATCAAGTGTTTTTCAAATAGCACGAGAATAAGGCAATAGACTTGTCAAATGTATTCTCCATTTAACAAGTTTGATATTTTACCATGACATCTGTTTCATCTGAAATTAATTAAACAATGAAACTAATTAATTTTATTTGCAATTTACCTACCCACAATTTAAACACTTTTAAAAGTGTTTATTTGACAAAAGCATTCCCATGATAAAACTGCACTAACTCTGTTATGGTTGAGTCATGTTATTGTGATTATAGCCTAATCAGGCATAAGGAAAATAATATATTAATGTGCTTCTTCCCAAACATATGAGTTGTTTTAGATAACATGTGGAGTCACTGGGGCTGATGCAGAGTTGGACGTATATAGCGTAGCATAAAATACAACAAATTGCTGGATGTGTTATATTTCTGTATGTCTGGGTTCCAGACCACAGTTGATTTGGTGGCAGGAATGTCCCAGTCTGTTTTTAGTCAGGTACTCAAACAAGTACTATGGACATTCCTGTCAACCTGTTTATTAATTTGATATTGGATGATGAATCCCTTTTGCTGATAAAACAAGTTTTATAACATTGTTCAATTCCCGTCTGTCATATGGACAGTGGATGGTACTCATGTAGCCCTGGTAATGGAATCAGAAATATTTTCATTTGATTATTGTCCAGACTGTATGAAATGCATTTCTCTTTATCTGTAGCATTGTTGACATATTCCCGTGGTGTGCCCATGACTCCTTTGTTATGAGCAATTATATATATGACAAAAATGATCACAGAGGCAAGGTGAGCATACGTGGCTACTAGGTAATAATAATTACATAAAATTAGTAAACATTACTATGGTAATTTAAGCATTCATGGCCATGGAGTACAATAATTTCCACAATGCTTCTGTTTTTTTTTAGCTCATTTTCACAATGCAGCTAACCCATTTAGAATCATGTTCCTTTTCAAATTTATAGTAGATGCAATTGCTCCCCTCTAAAGTAAAGCGACAGTTCAACAGTTTCACACATGCTTCTACTAGGTCAGTTATTCAAAAACATTTGAGTTTCACAAAGCCCATTTTTGTTGCCTTGATATGTTTGGTGGAGCCCTCATGTATGCACTGGATGTTGTATAGAACATTATTGGTCTGTGTGCCATTATTTATGACATTGCCATTTGGAGTGGGTGCCTTTTAAGAAAAAGGATGAAATTGATGGCCAGGAGGTAGATGATGTGAAAGTGGAACTTTCACCCTTGGAAGAAAATCTGGGCTGCAGAAATTAAGTTATTATCTATACTTCAGTTGTAAATGCAATCTAAAAATACATATTATGAACCACAAATAATGCATGCTGTCCCATTTTCTCTTTGGGGCTAAAAGATCTAATAATTGATTAACCAAACCCTGATAATTTGAGATTATAATTTTGTGCAATTATGTATAAATGGGCCAATAATAAATGTTGCATGAATATGTGGCTGAGAGATGTTTCTAAAATATTTTGATACCTGATAATTTCTCATAAAAAAATTATTTGTTGATGTACTCCATATATTTCACCTTAAATAAATGTTTCTACTCAACCAAATGCCATGCCCATCTTTACTAAAAACAAAATATACTCTGCTTTAACTTGATTCCCTATGTAGGTTTAATTAAAAAAGACCACCACAATGTGCTTAATATTTGTTATTGACACAAAATAAAAATGCCTGTATTAATATATTTATTTTGTTTGCATAGTTGTTTTCCCCTATGTTAAATTGAGCTGTGTAAACCTAGCACTGGGGGCTGCAGGAGAAGAGGCCGCTGTTGAGGCCTCTGCTCCTTTAGGCTCAGTATCACCAGGGCCGGATTAGAGGCCAATGAGACCATCCAATTGAGGAAGGCCATCAGTGCTGTGACAACCTCCACCATATCAGTTGTCATCTGCTCCTTCATTTAGGATGGGGTTGTAGCAATAGTGGTTAGAAGCTGTTTCGTATTAATTTCAACTTGTTGAATTCCCTTCATGAGGCACAGTGATAGTCTACGTGAATAACCAACAGGTGTTCCTGATGGCTCCTCCTCCCACTCCACCTGATGTTCTCCCACATTGGGTGGTTTCTCTCAATCTTTATTTGTTTTTTATTTTTTGCTTCAATAATTAGGCCCTAACTCCTGCTAAAATTTCTGACTAATTATGCCATATTTGATTTATGTGTAGCCAGGTACATTGTAAATAAGAATAAACCACTTGGATCAAATTATCTAATTAATAACCACCATTGCATCCTTTTGCTTGATTAAAAAAATAGTATCATGTGACAATGATTAATTTCAAAGAGTCTAATAGTGTCTCACAGTGAGTGGTCCAGCCCCATAGTGCTAATCCCGAAACCAGATGGCAGCCTACGCTTCTGAAACGATTTTTGTAAGCAGTGTATCAGATTCGAAGCCTACCCTATGCCCCATGTAGATGAGCTGATAAAAAGGTTAAGAACAGCCAGATATCTCACCACATTTGATTTGACAAAAGGTTATTGACCGGTTCCATTAGCTAACAGCGCAAAAGAGAAAACAGCCTTCTCTGTTCCAGAAGAGCTTTATCGATATAAGATGTTGCTATTTGGATATCTTGAGGCCCCAGCAACCTTCCAGCATGCCATGGATAAGATGTTGATGCCCCACAGACAAAATGCTGTAGTCTATTTGGATGATGTTGTGATTCATAGTCCAGACTGGGACTCTCACTTAGATAGAGTTCAAGCAGTGTTGGACTCAATTAGAAAGTCAGGGCTAACAGTTAAGCCGGAAAAAAAGTTGCCTAGCAATGGAAGAGGTTAGGTACCTGGGCTTTACCATAAGTAGAGGTTTGGTTAAGCCCCAGTTAAAGAAAATAGAGGCTTTCCAAAAGTGGCCCTGTCCTGTGAGAAAAAAACAAGTGAGAGCCTTTTGGGGGATCAGGGTAGAACCTGTAGTTCATTCTTAATTTCACCACCACAGTGGTTTCATTATCTGACCTTACAATGGGAAAGCAGTCTAATATGGTGAAATGGAACCCTGAAGCAGAGGAAGCAATTCTGGTGTTGAAAGTGGCATTATGTACGCTGCCTGTATTAATAACGCCATATTTTTTAAAAGAATTTGTTGTACAGAGAGATACCTCAGATGTAGGGGTAGATGTTGTGTTGTCCCAAACCAGAGATGGGGATGAGCACCCTATAATGTATCTAAGTATAAATATCAATGAGCATGAGAAGAAGTACACCATTGTAGAAAAGGTAGCATTGGCTATTAAGTGGGCAGTAGACACTCTGAGGTATTACCTCTTGGATAGACAGTTTAAGCTTGTGTCGGATCATGCCCCATTAAAGTGGATGTCTGCAAATAAAAGCCAGAATTCCCAGGTTACGAGATGGTATCTTGCCTTACAGGATTTTAGGTTTACAGTGGAACATAGACTCAGTACACAGTTAACCAATGTAGATGCATTGTCTCGGGTCTTTTGCTTAGGGGCTACAAGTGTCAAAATAGGGGTGGGAGGGTGTGACAAAGTCACTGAATTAGTGTTTAATGGCAGTTATATTTCTCCTAGGTTCCTAACCTACTTGAAAATACCTACAGGAAAATATTTTTTTTGTGTAAGCTGCTGAATGGCTGTAGGCCTGCTGAAAATCCAGAAAAGGGTCCTATGGTTATTATACGGAGATTGAAGGTGGGCTCCATCCATTAGGCCATTAGGCCCATTAACCGGGTCTTCCAAGTTCCCAGTGATTCTGTTGGTAATCAGGAGTTGCACCTGAGTGGTGCTACTAAATGGTTGCAAGGAATCTCAGTCAGTCTCTCACTTCCTAGGAAATGGGCAACAGAGTTTATGTGAGAGAGAGCCGGATATCTAAGTTACTCTGTTAAAAACTTATTTTTGTTTTGTCGTAGTTTGTTAGTCAGGAGTGACCAGTATTTAATTAGAGCCATATAACAAGGTGTCCATTTTGGAGTTTTCTTTTGTTTTCTTACTGAATAAAAGTGGCTGAGGCCAGTTGCACAAAACTTTTGGACTTGTGTGAAACCTCTCAACTGCAATAAACACCAGATACCCCAAAAGATGATATCGGGTCCATTTATATATATATATATATATATATATATATATGGCCTTCTGGTAGTTATATATATATATATATATATATATATATATATATATAAATTGTGACATTGAGAGTGGTTTGCCACAAACCTCTCATAGTGGGGTTAGCTATGGAGTGCTAACAGTCTGCAGGTGAAAGGCTACAGACCAAGATATATACAGGTGTAGCACTGTGTTTATGTTCAGTTATTTACAGGTCTGGGACATATATTACTAGCTGAAGTGTAAAATGTAATTTAACTTACATGCTTTGAGTTGTCTTCTACAGCCACAGTGTCACGGGCACTAGGAGTCTTTACCCAGGGATCACCAGGTGATAGGCTTACCAGAGCAGTATAGGTGGTAATATGGTACTCTGGTAGCAGGGTGATCACGGAACAGGAAATAGCAGATGATGAGATGCTCAGGAAAGTCTATGACTAGCAGCACTGGCAATATGGAGGTAGTAATACACGAGGAACTGTATGGACAAAGGACACGTGAAGGTAGTCAGTGGTCTGCGGTAGCAAGTTGTACCACTGCTATAGTGAGGAGGAATGTCCAACAGAAACGAGGAGGTGATGAGAGTCAGCGGTCTGCGGATAGCAAGTTGTACCGCTGTCCGAGTGAAGGAATGGAATCCAAGTGGAGGTATCCGGGGAGTCAGTGGTCTGCGTTAGCAAGTTGTACCACTGCTATGTGAGAGGATACTGGAACAGGTGAAACTGTAAACAGGAGTCAGTGGTCTGCCACTAGCAAGTGGTACTACTGAATATATATGTGAGGAGGTGCACGGGGAGAGACTGCAACACAATATATACACGGGCACCTTGACTTTGATCCACAGTAATATGCACAATATAAATGTATAAATGACTGAACAACACTGCCAATATAGAAAGTCTCTTGAAGTAATCCGGCATGAGATAACACAGTCAATGATGGCAATAGACTCAGCGGATAGTACACTCCAGAGGAGAACCAACACAGTCCAGCAAGGTATGCAATACACAGCACAGTCAATGGGAAGTATGCATACCGTGGTTCAGGAGAAGGCAGTCAGACAGGAGTGCAGAGATACCTGAAGGGCAGGAGGCCAGCAGGATACCAGTCCCTGGATGGGTGAAGCAGGGGTCTAGCAGGTGCAGCGCACAGGTAGGTAGACCAGCAGGGAACACAGGAAGGCGTGGAGAGCGGATCAGCAGTAGATGGATGAGTAGCGCTGAGAAGTAACAGCAGCGGGTCTCTGCGGGAACACGGAGGTAACCAATAGCAACCAGCAGGTGCAGTAACGATGGGACACCGGAGCAGAGTTGAACTGGAACAGATGATCACGGAGAGTAGACAAGGACTGAAGACTGAAGCGCACAGAGGCAGCGGATAGGAATCAGCCAAACAGTCACGATGAAACACAGACGGGTTGCAGGTTGAAGACTGTAGTGCACGGAGGCAGCGGATAGGAATCAGCTAGCAGTCACGATGATGAAACACAGACGAGTTGCAGGTTGAAGACTGTAGTGCACAGAGGCAGCGGATAGGAATCAGCTAACAGTCACAATCATGAACAGGTGAGTGGATGTGGATGAAAGACTGTAGTGCACGGAGGCAGCGGATAGGCATCAGCTAACAGTCCCAATAATACATGGTAGAGTTGAAGTGGTTAGAAGACTGTAGTGCACGGAGGCAGCGGATAGGAATCAGCTCACAGTCACGATGATACAGTAGATGGTAGAAGTGGTATGGGAACCACAGTAGTAGAAGTGGTTTGGAAACCACAGAGGTAGAAGTGGTTTGGAAACCACAGGAATCAGCAGGGCTGAATAAACAAGGAAACACAGGAACACCTTCAGAGACTCATGGGGAATGAGACTCCAAGATCAGGCAACGTGGTGTTGACCACAGGTGCTTAATATAGGGAGGTTGCCTGATCTGCCAATTAAGTTAAAGGAACATACACTGAAGGTTTGGAAAGGGCTGCGCATGCGCAGTCCCTCAGGATAGAGGACGTCCACGGTTCCTAATAGTCCGGGAAGAAGCACTCACAGTCCGGTGAGTGACAGTACCCCCCCTTTTAAAGGTGGGCACAGAACGCCTGGAACCGGGCTTGTCCGGATTTTTGGAATAAAACTTCTTCAGAAGGGCAGGAGCATTAAGATCTTCAGCTTTGATCCATGAACGCTCTTCAGGACCAAAGCCCTTCCAATGAACGAGGAAACGGAGGACTCCTCGCGAAATTTTTGCATCCAATACCTCAGTAATCTCGAAATCCTCCTCCTGATGAACTTGAACTGGCTGCGGTGCTGAGGGAGGAGTCGAGAAACGATTGATAATAAGAGGTTTGAGTAAGGACACATGGAAGGCATTGGAAATCCGAAGATTCTTAGGAAGAAGAAGTTTAACACATACTGGATTGATAACTTGAATGATCCTATATGGACCAATAAAACGAGGGGCGAATTTCATAGATGGAACCTTCAAACGAATATTTTTGGTAGATAACCAGACACGATCTCCAATTTTTAGTGGTGGAATAGCCCGCCTCTTCTTATCTGCGAAAGACTTATATTTGTTAGATGTCTTCTTTAAACAGGTTTTGACCTGAGACCAGATATTTTTGAAGGTCTGACAAGCAGTCTCCACAGCAGGAACTTGGGTGGGTGGGAGGGCAGGAAATTCCGGAAAAGACGGATGGTGACCGTAAACCACAAAGAATGGAGTTTTGGATGATGACTCATGGTACATGTTGTTATGGGCGAATTCAGCCCAAGGGAGCAATTCTACCCAGTTGTCTTGGTTGGCTGAAGAGAACATCCTAATAAAAGTCTCAAGATCTTGATTGACTCGTTCCGTTTGTCCGTTAGATTGCGGATGGTAAGACGATGAGAGTGCTAATCGTATGCCCAAGGTTTTACAAAGGGCCCGCCAGAATCTGGAAACGAATTGTACTCCTCTATCTGACACAATCTCAGACGGACATCCATGGATGCGGAAGATTTCTTTAATGAAATGTTCAGCCAGAGTAGACGAGGAAGGTAAACCGGACAGAGGGACGAAATGAGCCATCTTCGAAAATCTGTCTACCACTACCCAAATAGTATTGTGATTCTTACTTGGTGGCAAATCAGTAACGAAATCCATACTAATATGGGTCCAAGGCTTGGACGGAATGGGTAGTGGTCGCAGCAACCCTGCTGGAGTTCTGCGGGAGGATTTGAACTGAGAACATAAATCACAGGAAGCAATAAACTCTTTGACGTCTCTCCTCATTGAAGGCCACCAGTAACTACGAGAGAGAATCTCAAAGGTCTTATGTTCACCGGCGTGTCCAGAAAAACGAGAGGCATGGAACCACGAAAGGATTTTCCTCCTCAGAGTAGGAGGCACGAGGGTCTTCCCAAATGGTAGCATTTTGGTGGATGAAGCAGCCAGAGAAATACATTTGGGGTCTAGAATAGCATGGTTGGGAACCTCTTCTACATCAGAGGACGTCACAAAAGCTCGAGATAGAGCGTCAGCTTTCTTGTTCTTAGCAGCTGGTTTGAAGGTTATAATTAATTCAAAACGGGAAAAGAAAAGAGACCATCTTGCTTGACGAGGGTTCAAGCATTGAGCAGATTGCAAATATGACAAGTTCTTATGATCCGTGAAGATCGTCACCGGATGGCGAGCTCCTTCCAACAAGTATCTCCATTCCTCTAATGCAGCTTTGATGGCCAGCAACTCCTTGTCCCCGATAGTATAGTTTTTCTCTGCGGGCAGAAGACCCCGAGAGTAGAAGGCACAAGGATGTAATTTTTGTTGCTCCGAGCGTTGGGAGAGAATAGCTCCTAAGCCCACATTAGAGGCATCTACTTCTAGGAAGAAGGGGAGTGTCACATCAGGTTGTCGCAGAATGGGAGCAGACGAGAAGGACTCTTTGAGGATTTGAAAGGCTTGGAGAGCCTCAGATGACCATTGCTTAGTATTAGCCCCTTTCCGAGTTAAGGCCACAATGGGAGATGCAATGGATGAGAAGTCTTGAATGAAGCGTCTATAGTAATTGGCAAAACCTAAAAAACGCTGGATGGCACGAAGAGTAGTTGGCTGAGGCCAATGTAGTACAGCATTTACTTTGTCTGGATCCATCTTCAGGCCAACTCCGGAAACTATATACCCCAAGAATGGAATCTGGGGTAACTCGAATGAACATTTTTCCAATTTACAGAACAATGAGTTTTTCCGTAGTCTGGAGAGGACCTCTGCCACATGTTGGTGATGAGAAGGCAGGTCCTGTGAGAAGATCAATATGTCGTCCAGGTAGACAACGACACATACATATAATAAGTCCCGAAAGATCTCATTGATGAAACCCTGGAAAACCGCGGGGGCATTACACAGCCCGAAGGGCATTACTAAATATTCGTAATGCCCATCTCTGGTGTTAAACGCGGTCTTCCATTCGTCACCGGAACGGATTCTAATTAAATTGTAGGCACCACGAAGATCCAACTTAGTAAATATCCGAGCTCCCTTGATGCGATCAAATAGCTCAGTGATCAGCGGAATGGGATACCGATTCTTGATAGTAATGGCGTTGAGTCCACGAAAATCTATACAAGGGCGTAATGATCCATCCTTCTTTTTGACGAAGAAGAACCCAGCTCCAGCGGGAGAGGTGGAAGGTCGAATGAACCCACGCTGGAGATTCTCCCGTATGTACTCAGATGTGGCTTGAGTTTCAGGTAACGAGAGAGGATAGACCCGACCCCTGGGAGGAGTCTTGCCAGGTAGAAGGTCGATCGGACAATCCCAAGAACGATGAGGAGGAAGACGTTCAGACTGAGCTTTATCAAACACATCGGCAAATGAAGCATACTGAGGAGGGAGTCCCGGGGAGGAAGATGAGATGGAAGATTGCTGTACTTTAAGAGGAATAACTTGAGAGAGACAACGATGGTGACATTCAGGCCCCCAAGACGTAACTTGAGGGGTGCGCCAGTCCATCTGGGGAGAGTGACATTGAAGCCATGGAAGGCCTAAGACAATCGGACTTGTCGTAACAGGAAGAATTAAAAACGAAATTTCTTCATGGTGTAGTACACCAATCTGAAGGGTTACTGGAGACGTACTCTGGGTGATGAGACCATTGATGAGACGTGATCCATCTATAGCCGTCACAGTAATGGGTGTTTTTAAAGTGATCACTGGTAGGGACCATTGATTCACTAGTGATTTAGAAATGAAATTTCCTGCTGCTCCGGAATCAATCAATGCCTGTGACTCAAAGGATTTAGTAGCAAAGGAAATCGTAACATCGAAAGCGCAGACTTTAGATTTCATAGACAATGGAGAGGACTCCAGGGACCCTAACTTCACCTCTCCAGAACTAGTTAGGGCCTGGCATTTCCCGATCTCTTAGGGCAAGAACTGAGCATATGTGTGGAATCAGCACAATAGATACAGAGTCTATTCTTTACTCTTCGTTTTCTCTCTTCTAAAGATAATTTGGAACGTCCTATCTCCATGGGAATCACAAAAGGTGAAACTGGACGAAATTGAGGGTTTAAACGAAGAGGTGCTTTAGCAGAAGTTGTTTTCTCAGATTCTCTTTCACGAAATCTCATGTCTACACGATGGCAAAGAGAGATCAAATCTTCTAGTGACGAAGGAAGCTCTTGGGTAGTCAGTGCATCTTTAATTTTATCGGAGAGCCCCTGCCAGAAGGCGGCAACTAATGCTTCAGTGTTCCACTGAAGTTCAGAGGCTAAGATCCTAAATTGAATGACATACTGTCCTACTGTATGGGAGCCTTGTCGCAAACGAAGAATGCTGGAAGCAGCGGAGGTCACACGACCTGGTTCATCGAACACACTTCGGAACGTGGAAATGAATTTGGCACTATCTTGTAGAATTGGATCGTTTCTTTCCCACAGAGGGGAGGCCCAAGCCAGGGCTTGTCCAGAAAACAATGAGATAAGATAGGCCACTCTGGAACGATGGGTAGAAAAATTTTGAGGTTGGAGTTCAAAATGGACTGAACATTGGTTAAGGAAACCTCTACAAGTTTTGGGGTCCCCGTCATATTTTGACGGAGTAGGCAGGTGAAGCGTAGGAGCTGTAGACACCTGGGATGGCACTGGGGAAACGGAGGAAAGCACAGGAGCTTCAATACTAGCTGTAACAGTCTGTCCAGATGTTCCTTGGGAGGTTAACGATTGGTAACATTGAAGTAACAGCTGTTGGCGAGCATCCTGTTGCTCCACACGACTGACCAGATGCTGCAGCATCTCTTTAGCAGTAGGTTCCGTATCTGGGTCTGTCATGGCCTGATCTTACTGTCACGGGCACTAGGAGTCTTTACCCAGGGATCACCAGGTGATAGGCTTACCAGAGCAGTATAGGTGGTAATATGGTACTCTGGTAGCAGGGTGATCACGGAACAGGAAATAGCAGATGATGAGATGCTCAGGAAAGTCTATGACTAGCAGCACTGGCAATATGGAGGTAGTAATACACGAGGAACTGTATGGACAAAGGACACGTGAAGGTAGTCAGTGGTCTGCGGTAGCAAGTTGTACCACTGCTATAGTGAGGAGGAATGTCCAACAGAAACGAGGAGGTGATGAGAGTCAGCGGTCTGCGGATAGCAAGTTGTACCGCTGTCCGAGTGAAGGAATGGAATCCAAGTGGAGGTATCCGGGGAGTCAGTGGTCTGCGTTAGCAAGTTGTACCACTGCTATGTGAGAGGATACTGGAACAGGTGAAACTGTAAACAGGAGTCAGTGGTCTGCCACTAGCAAGTGGTACTACTGAATATATATGTGAGGAGGTGCACGGGGAGAGACTGCAACACAATATATACACGGGCACCTTGACTTTGATCCACAGTAATATGCACAATATAAATGTATAAATGACTGAACAACACTGCCAATATAGAAAGTCTCTTGAAGTAATCCGGCATGAGATAACACAGTCAATGATGGCAATAGACTCAGCGGATAGTACACTCCAGAGGAGAACCAACACAGTCCAGCAAGGTATGCAATACACAGCACAGTCAATGGGAAGTATGCATACCGTGGTTCAGGAGAAGGCAGTCAGACAGGAGTGCAGAGATACCTGAAGGGCAGGAGGCCAGCAGGATACCAGTCCCTGGATGGGTGAAGCAGGGGTCTAGCAGGTGCAGCGCACAGGTAGGTAGACCAGCAGGGAACACAGGAAGGCGTGGAGAGCGGATCAGCAGTAGATGGATGAGTAGCGCTGAGAAGTAACAGCAGCGGGTCTCTGCGGGAACACGGAGGTAACCAATAGCAACCAGCAGGTGCAGTAACGATGGGACACCGGAGCAGAGTTGAACTGGAACAGATGATCACGGAGAGTAGACAAGGACTGAAGACTGAAGCGCACAGAGGCAGCGGATAGGAATCAGCCAAACAGTCACGATGAAACACAGACGGGTTGCAGGTTGAAGACTGTAGTGCACGGAGGCAGCGGATAGGAATCAGCTAGCAGTCACGATGATGAAACACAGACGAGTTGCAGGTTGAAGACTGTAGTGCACAGAGGCAGCGGATAGGAATCAGCTAACAGTCACAATCATGAACAGGTGAGTGGATGTGGATGAAAGACTGTAGTGCACGGAGGCAGCGGATAGGCATCAGCTAACAGTCCCAATAATACATGGTAGAGTTGAAGTGGTTAGAAGACTGTAGTGCACGGAGGCAGCGGATAGGAATCAGCTCACAGTCACGATGATACAGTAGATGGTAGAAGTGGTATGGGAACCACAGTAGTAGAAGTGGTTTGGAAACCACAGAGGTAGAAGTGGTTTGGAAACCACAGGAATCAGCAGGGCTGAATAAACAAGGAAACACAGGAACACCTTCAGAGACTCATGGGGAATGAGACTCCAAGATCAGGCAACGTGGTGTTGACCACAGGTGCTTAATATAGGGAGGTTGCCTGATCTGCCAATTAAGTTAAAGGAACATACACTGAAGGTTTGGAAAGGGCTGCGCATGCGCAGTCCCTCAGGATAGAGGACGTCCACGGTTCCTAATAGTCCGGGAAGAAGCACTCACAGTCCGGTGAGTGACACACAGCAGAAGGCTGACAAGGTGTCTGCAATCAGGACAGGTTATAGAACATCTACTGGAAACTCCATGTAAAGGTAAAGTGGAAGTGTTGCCTTTCTGTCAAGCCAAGCCCTGTGGGAGGAGTCTCGTGTATTAAAACATGAACTGAGCATGTGTGAATTTCAACTGATGCCACTTAGTGGCCGGCTGGTAGTTAAGGAATTGCCGTATAGCCAGATGTTGGTTGCCTGGTGTTGTCCTAACGTGTGATGTTTGCTTTGGCTGTTATTGTGATGTAACAATAAAGACCCATTTTGATTTGGAACAAGAATTGGTCCGAGTTGCTGTTTATATATCTATATATATTTATATAAATATATATAGCTATATATATATATATATATATATATATATATATATATATATATATATTTATACATACATATATATGTATATCCCTCACTCTCTCTCTTTATATATATATATATATATATATATATATATATATATATATATATATATATATATATATATATATATATATATATACACACACTATTTGGACAAAAGTATTAGGCTACATCTGTTAATTATTGAACTGTGGTGTTTCAATAATACCAGTTGCCAGAGGTGTATAAATTCCAGCACCTAGACATGCAGTCTCCGCTTGCAAACATTTGTAATACAAAGTGGTAAATGATAATGGTAAAATGATACAAATATTGTTAGAAAATGTTCAGGAACAACACCAACTCAGTCATGAAGCGGAAAACCACGTAAAATCACAGAGCGGGGTTAGTGACTGCTAAGGCGAATTGTACATAAAAGTCGCCAACACTCCGCTGATTCCATAGTTAAAGAGTTCCCTAACTTCCACTGGCATTAATGTAAGCACAAAAACTGTGCGGCAGGAGCTTAATGAAATGGGTTTTCATGGCCAAGCAGCTGCATGCAAGCCTCACATCACCAAGACCAATGCCAAGCATCGGATGGAATGGTGCAAAGCACACCAACCGTGGACTGTGGAGCAGTTGAAACATGTTCTGCAGAGTGATGAATCACGCTTCTCTGTTTGGCAGTCAGATGTGCGAGTCTCAGTTTGGTGAGTGCCAGGAGAACGTTACCTGCCTGACTGCATGATGCCAAATGTGAAGTTTTGTGAGGAGGGATAATGATATGGGGCTGTTTTTCAGGGTTTGGGCTAGGCCCTTTATCTCCAGTGAAGGGCAATATTAATACTACAGCATACCAAGTCATTTTGAACAATGTTATGCTTCCAACTTTGTGAGAACAGTTTGGGAAAGGCCCTTTTCTATTCCAACATGACTGTGCCAAAGTGCGCAAAGCAAGGACTACAAAGACATGGTTTGATGAGTTCAGTGTAGATGAGCTGGACTGGCCAGCACAACAGAGCCCCGACCTGAACCCCATCGAACATCTTTGGGATGAACTGGAACGGAGATTGCGAGCCAGGCCTTCTCGTCCAACATCAGTGCCTGACCTCATAAATGCTCTAAAGAATGAATGAGCACAAATTCCCACAGAAACATCCAGCATCTTATGGAAAGTCTTCCAAATGCAGTCCCTGTTGGTGCAATGGTCAAGCGTTTGAATACTTTTGTCCATACAGTGTGTGTGTGCGTATATATATATATATATGTATATATATATATATGTATATATATATATATATATATATATATATATATACACACACACACATATATATTTCTATTATGTTATTTTTTTATTTTATGTATTTAGAAATATACAGTATTGTGCAAAAGTTTTAGGCAGGTGTGGAAAAAATACAACAAAGTAAGAATGCTTTCAAAAATCAAAGTGTTAATAGTTTATTTTTACTATTAACAAAATGCAAAGTGAATGAACAGAAGAGAAATCTACATCAAATCAATATTTGGTGTTATAATCCCTTGCTTTCAAAACAGCATCAATTCTTCTAGGTAAACTTCCACACAGTTTTTGAAGGAACTCGGCAGGGAGGTTGTTCCAAACATCTTGGGGAACTAACCATAGCTCTTCTGTGGATGTAGGCTTGCTCAAATCCTTCTGTTTCTTCATGTAATCCCAGACAGACTTGATGATGTTGAGAGCAGGGCTCTGTGGGGGCCATATCATCATCAGCAGCAATTTATATTATTTTTCTGTTTTCTAATCCAGAGAACACCATCCTTCAAGAAAAAGACACCCAGGTAAGACACAAGAGGATCCAGGTATATGTGGATGGGCTACGCCAGCAAAATAACATCATGAAAGACTGCCTGAGCCAAATGATAGAGCATCTAGCTTTGATCAAACAAAACCAATAAAACTTTAACAAAAATATAATTTTTTTATTTTTAATTTGCCCAAACTGTCTCCTGAGCAAAAAGATATATTAAATACTGAGATCTCTTCTCAAGAGATCTCAGATACCATCTCAGACCTGAAGCTTCATAAATCCCCTGGCCCTGATGGATATTCAGGTGCATATTAAAAACTTCTAAAAGTATAAATAGTTCTGAGTTTGTTAGAGCTTTATCGGACAATTCAACATCACCGTCCTCACTATCCATCTTTTAATCAGGCATATACTATTCTAATTCCAAAGCCAAATAAGGACCCTATGTTGATGTCCTCATATCACACTATTAAACTTGGAATTTAAAATCCTCTCTCGCATAATGGCTAAATGCCTCCAAACTATACTGCCCTCTCTTTTGACCTCGCATCAACTAGGCTTTGTCCAGTGACGCTACTCGGTGCGTGGTATTCGCACTGCAATAGTCTCAATAATTGCCTCTTCCCAGAAACTCATCTAATATGCTTCTCAGTCTGGTTGCCCACAAAGCATTCAATACAGTATCTTAGTCCTTTTTATCAGCTGTATTGAGTCGAAGGGAATTTGGACCAGATTTCATAGCAATGGTAGGCTACTTTGATGACACCCCATCAACATCTTTATTATTAATACATTATTGGGAGACTCACTGGTATGACAAGAGGTACTCGACAGGAATGTCCGATGTCCCTACTGTTGTTTAATTTATCACTAGACCCAATGCTGAGAATAATTCAGCAATGGCCCCAGTGGAAGGGAATCTCTGTTGGTACAGAATGTACCAAAATCACAGTGTTTGCAGTCGATATTCGACTTCATATTTCAAACCCAGAGTTTTGCCTGAGCCCATTAATGGGGAAAATTGGGGAAATTGGATCAGTATCAGGATTTGAAGGGAACCTTGAAAATCAACAACTATTTTCCTAGGTAGAGGTCCAGTAGAACCTTCATGTCACACGCTGGCCCTGTGGACGGGCACCGGCATTGTTACCTTCCTCCTGTAAGTGGTGATTCCGGTATACTGATGACACCTTTTGATGCATCTACCATCTGCTCTGCGCATGTGCAAGCCCACTCCCCTCTCTCATAACCTACTTGTTTCCCATTGATCCTGGCATTTTGGAGCACTCTTTAAACCTTCCACTTCCTCCTGTCCGATGCCTGTTCTTCGAGTTCATTCACTCTCTGTAAGGACCTGGCTCCATAACTGATATGCAAAAGGAACTGGATGGTTGGGAACGATTTAACCTTTCTTATTTGGGCAGGGCAAACCTCTTGAAGATTATATCTTTTCCTCGCCTATTGTACCTTTTGCAAACATTGCCACTCCTTTTAACACAAAAAGATACACAACAAATTAACTATCTGTTCCACAAATTTATATGAAAAAAGAAGCACCCTAGGATCAGTCTTATCAAACTCCAATAACCCAAAACGAATGGGGGTATAAATTTCCCTGACATAGTTCAATACAGTCTTGCAGCTCATCTACGCTATCGAAAGATTGGCTAATGGATCAAAGTTCTTACACTAATTTAGCAGTTGAGAACCAATTTCTCTCTGATATCCATTTAAAGCCCTTTCTATATAAACTTCATCTTAACCATTTTAAATCCATACATTTACCGTTTGTCAAAAATCCTGAATTCCAAAATAGCATGGCTGCTCGCCCCTTTATTATGTGGGAAAAGGAGGGACTGCGGACAGTTGGACAACTGTTGGATAGGACTCGGAGAAAGCCACTTGGCCATGATAGGGTGCTGGAATTATTCCCATTTTTGCGCCCATGTGGCCTTTCTTTTAGTCAAGCCCAACATCATGCCCGAGAGGTGATTTCGCTTTTTACAGCAGTCGACTGGGATAATCCCCTTGATACCTTATTACTAACTTCTCCCTCCAAAAGACGAGCAATTTCATCTAATTAAAACTTTCTGAGAACCATAATAGATCACACTAAAATTAATGCGGGCCTGAGTAGGTGGTTACGCCACTTCCCTGGATTAACAGAACAGATGTTGTTGAAGGAACTGGATATTTCGATAAAATTCTTTCCAGCCTCCATGTATGCAGAAATGTTCCTCAACATATTTCATAGAGGCTGCCTCTCACCTCATCGTCGAAATATCATTGGTCTTTCATAGGTGCCCTAAATGTGGTGAATCGCAAGTGGATTTATATTATTGTTTATGGGCTTGTCCTGTGATAAAGGACTTCTGGGCCCAGGTATGGAGATATGCGACTGAAGAGTTAGTAAATTACCTGTCATTTACTCATGATTGGGCAATTTTGGGCATTTTGCCTCCCGATACGCGGACTATCGCAGGGGGGAGAAGGCAAATTATGGCCATATCAGCTGTGGCTAGGAAGTCAGTGCTCCAAATGTGGATTCAGAATTTCCCTCCAACACTTGACTTGTTCAAGGAGAAGATGTACTTTCTCCTAAGGATGGATTGGCTGGAGGCATCTCTCCAGAAGGGTACATTATCTCGCAAGTTCTTTGAAACCTGGGAAAGTTATATCAACATCCTACCCACCTCGCTGCAAGTACAGCTCCATGATTGCTTTTATCAGGCACTTTGGTTTGAAACTAGAGTATTCCTTCAAGACCCTCCAATCCTCATACAGGGAAATTGAGCAGGCCTGTCCTCTTTTTCTGGTCTCTCCACCCTTTGATGTTTCTCTGGCAGTAAATAGATATGGGATGGAGAAAATGGAGTGTTCTATTTGCTCTCATCCCTGGGAGACGTTGCTATGGTTATTATCATGATTACTATTATTATTATAATTATTATTACAATATCCTACAAAATGACAAAGTTAGTTATGCTAAGAACCCACAATATGTCTACATTGGGAATGTGTGTATTTGGGAAAGCCCAGATGATTTTTGTTTTTTTGGGTTATTTCTTTTTATATATATATATATATATATATATATATGTAGATAAAAATGTGATCTAACATGGACGACTCTCCCTGACCGCGCTCACAAAATATGTAACAATATATATATATATATATATATACATGCAACTGATTTTAATATGTCACAAATATTATTGTATTATATGTATCTGAACTTCTTCAATAAAAATGTTTTTTTTTTAAAAAAAAGAGTTTAAAATTAATGTTTTAGATTCTGTAAATTCACATGGAAAATTAATTGACTTAATTGATTGGCTGTGGCCACAAACAATGTTTCCATTTTGATCACAAAACTCAACTTTAATAATCCTCACAAACCTAGCAAGGGGTATCTGATGGCCACCTATAATAAGGAAGACACTGAGACTACCCTGTCCTAACAGTCACATTGTCACTGACTCTTATGAACAGGCTGACTAGAGGCACATACAACCAAATGGTTAACTTGGGAACCACAAACTATGGGTTCCCTTTGAAAAAGTCCATTAATACCTTGCGGGGTTCCCTGGTGAAAATCAGATTTCCCATAAGACTTTACATCCTGGCTTAGCCAACGCAAATCGCTAGGATAAATGTAAGTGCTGGTGGCTAGTCTTAGCACTGTACTGTTTAAACTGCTTCTCTTTTTGTGAATAATTTGGGATCACACATATCCCTTGTACAGCAGTGGGGCGAGCTATTTCCACCATTTCCACTATATATGTTGTTGATATTTAATGTGCACCATCATAAGTTTTTTCTTATTTTATTGCAAATTGCTAGAAGCACAGTGGGACTAATTGTTTCATTCTGCACATTTTTTCTACTCTGTACCTTACTTTTTCATTCTTTTTATCCTTCATCTGCCCTCAAAGCTCACAATTCTTGACTTCTGATTCCCATCTTTATAGAATACAAAACAAGTGAATACACCAATACATTGCTTAGTTTGTTAATGTTAGGGCTTTAAATTAAATATCACATAGTTTGTCAAAACAGTGTAATTCCTGCAGATGTCTGTGGAGAGGTATATATAAGGTGTTTCCATAGAAAGAATGAACAGATGGGTTATAACAGTATCTCTCATACCAATAGCTTAGAAGTGGCATTGTTCCTTATCATGTTAATTAAAGTGAATTTCATCACTGTTCCAAAACAAAACTATCTTCAAAAGCCCATATTGAATTTATGTAAAAATGTTATCTAGTAACAAAAAAGGACAAATTGTACAATTAGTGATTAAATCTAAAAGAAATTGTAATCTATTTAATACTACAGAACGTTAATAAAAGGGATTATATTATCAATTGCATTGCAAGCTTTATTTTTCTCCCAGGTCAATGTAAATTAATTCGCAGTTATTTTTTCAATAAATAAATTATACAGTATAACCTTTAATAGTAACAAAAGTAAAAAAACATTATACAAAACTAGTAATGCCCATACACATCCCACAAACATTTAGGAAAATTGTATTTCTCTCTGCTTAACTCTGAGTACTTTATAACATTTACATTTTACATTTTATTTTTTATCTTTTTGGTTGGGGTGAAGCCTGCACTTGTTCAAATGTAAACTTTGATACTTATTGCTAAGATATGGTTGTCCATGACCAATGCTTACATACTACTAGACTATAAAAGCCACATAGCAAAATAAGGTTAATGGGGCTTATATGTATACAAATACACAGGAGGCTTGATTCTGGTCACCCTTGCAAAACATTACTAATACCGCTTTCATACTGCCGCCCCGGCAATATCCCGGGTATATGAACCAGGGATATTGCCGGGGGAGAGAGGCTCCCATGGAGAGGAATTACCGGGTAGACCCTGTTCACACTGAACATGAGTCTGCCCGGGTCTCCTTGGCAACATCACTAGAGGAGTTCTGATTGGCTCCTCTTGTGATGTTTTTTGTTTTTTTCAACTATATAATTGTGTTGAAAAACCCGGGTCTCACCATTCATAGTGCAGGCGACCCGGGTCGGACCCGGGAATTACCCTACCAAAAGCAAAAAAGTATATTAGCAGTAAGAATTGTAGAACTAGAACCATGACAGAATCAAAATATATGGAAGGTACACTAAAGGGGTGCACTTTTGAAAAAAAAACATCTTGATGAATCCTCTACCGTGGACTCCCCCTATTATCTGTAACAGCAAGTCATCTCGTCAGGGAAAATTAGCAGACTGCAAGCCATTCATTGAGCTTCAATAGAAGATGGACCAAGTCCTGCAATTTGGCGTGTGGGAGGCCTGGGTGCAAAGATATAGACATTTGTAGTAACTTGAAATGTCCAAAACCAAGTGAAATAAGTGGCGCTACAGCTCACACTATAGTGGGAAATGTATCAAGCTATGTTTTTTGGGCAGATTTGATACCACTGCTCATCGCCGGTAAGTTTTCCCCCCAAACTGCAGAATGTATTATCCTGCAGCTTGGAGGGTCAAAACTCAAATCGTTGGTGATGTGTATGTGTAGTGATTTCAAAACACCTAAACCTCCAATGGTTTAAACAAAACAGCTGGTCTCTTTGTCAGAATCATCAGAAAAACTGCCAAAATGCAGTTTCTTTTTAAATTTGCTTTTAAGATCTGCTTCTGATAGGCTAGATATAGTAAATCACTCAACATGCTGTTTGAGCTATCTTGCTGCTTATAACATAAGAGGAGGCACCATTAACCATGAAATATGGAGCGAGTATCATTTATTGTTTGAGGGGGCAAAATTAATTTGTAATAAACTTATAGGCAATTATTATTGTATAATGAAACTAAAGGAGCAATATTATTTTATAATCAAATTAAGGGGGCACTATTATTTGTCAGGTAATGGCGGCAATAATTAACCTAGCAGCTTGGTGCATTTCCCCTTATAGAGTCCTTATGTACGTATCTAAGCGTCTTTATTAGCAAGAACATCAGTGGTTCCAAAACCACTGCCCTTTTCAACAAAGTCTGGCAACTCAGTCTTCTGAATCCTGTTGCCTATCAGGGATAAAATCTAAGGGGCATATTCAATTACGATCCCGATTCGCGGGATCGCGCCGGAACGGCCGCGAACGTAATCCGCGGTACCGCAATAACGTGAAATCTGCGTTATTGCGATACCGTATTACCGGCAGTACTGCGCATTTTCCGGGGTAACGCGCGTTACCGCGGATCGGATCGGAATTGAATATGCCCCTAAAAATCTAAAAGATTAACAAGAGAGAGGAGTCCTAGTGCAGTAACTTAAGAGTTAAATTAGTGAAATTAAATATATATAATATATATATATATATATATATATATATATATATATATATATATATATATATATATATAAATATAATTTAAATAAAAATGCCCCCCGCACCGAAGTGATAGTCCATAAAGACATAAAGATATATCAATATTGCAATCTCCTCTACATCTCCTCTTTTATCTGGAATGTTCCCTTCAAGGATTACAAAGCACAACCAACATGGTGTAGAGTATTTAAAATTAACTATCATGAGAACAAGATATTAAATATACATTTAATTAAAAATTAATACAGCTCATCTGATTCAATATTTTTCACCAGTGTACTACTCAGTTAGGATCTGCAGGTCCCATCCAATATGCAAATATTAAATCTCACTAATTTAGTTCTTAATTTGCAGCCCTGTCTGCTCCATCTCCGAGCACAAAGGATATTTACTACAGCCTACAGTTTCAGGGAGTGAACAGGGTGGAGAAGTGGCTGCTGTAGCCAATTTACAGCAAGGGCGTGCCAACCTCAAGCAGACACAGACACATCCAAATCCAGCTCTAGGCTGTCAGGGTTTCCAAGGTAAGACAAGGGAGAGAGGATAAGAGAATGAAGTGGTTTATTTAGAAAACACAGATAACACTGGTTCAAGATGCAAGACTGGTAAGGCAGTAGTGAACTACAGTTCATAACAATGGAATAAGCAACAATAGTGAGTGATGCAGGCACAGATAGTGGAACGGATAACAGTAGTCAATGATGTGGGTTGATTGGATGACAGGTGGAGCCTTTACCATGAGCAGCGGAACAGGTCTGCAGAGATGAGAGGAATCCAATATACATCAGTGATGAAATCAGAGCTGAGATGAATAACCAGGAATCAAGGATAGCTTCTCATGAGATAGAGTGACCTGTTGATCTGGAAATGGTTGCTCGAAACAGACAGGCTTATATAGGCCAGAAGCAGGTGTAAAGCTCCCAGCAATAATGAGGCAGGTAAGAGCAGTCCAACTAGCACAGTGGCCCCTTTGGTGGGCAGTGGTACTACAGGCAGGACAAATAGTTCAAATAGCACAGTAACCCCTTTGGTGGGCAGTGGTACTACAGTCAGGACAAATATATGCAAAAGCTCCAACAAGGTACCTGCAGACAGGAGCTGCAGAATAATGCAAGTCGTGACATAGGCATGACAAAGTTACTTGTTTTTCTACCATATCTCTTGTTCCAGCTACAGTGCTAGTCTAAGTCCTAAGTACTAGTGACTACAGTCTAGTATGCATGTTTAACATTAACGTTTTTGTCACAGATTTAGGGTATTTGCTTACTGATTTTTGCACTACTCACCCAAGAGGTGCGGAGTCTAACGTGTTCCTGGTTTTCACCAGGGACCCCCGCAAGGAAGTGTGGTCTTAGCTGCGGGAACACGCAGGTCGCGGTCCTCTAAGGGAGTAATCAGTGAAGCAGCAGATGAAAGCGGTGTCGTACAGGCCCAGTCCAAACCGTGAATTCAGGAGATGTCCAAGGGATAGTTCAAAGTCGTAGTCAGGGAAGCCGGGTCGAGGTCAGAAGCACAGGAGGAAGAGTCAAATATCAAGCCGAGGTCAAGTTCACAGGGAGCACAGAACAGGGGTAGTCAGTAACAAGCCGGGTAATACACAGGAAGCGCTGGAAACGGTACACAGGAACGCTGGAGCTAGGATGAGACCTAATACTCTGGCACTCTCCATGTGCCAGAGTGAGGTTTTTATACAGGTGCAGACCAATCACTGGCGGTGGTGACGCTAAACACCACCGCCGGAGTTACTAGGAAGCGTTCCGTTGCCTAGCAACGGAACGCGCGACCGCTGACCCGGAAGTACGCTCGGTTGCCTGGCAACCGAGCGCTCAGTCACAGAAGCAGACGTCCGTCTCTGTGCGGCAGGCATAGCAGGGAGACGGCGTCTGACAGTACCTCCTCCCCTACTTTGTTGGATAGATCTTTGTTTGAAGAACTGTTTCAATAACCGTGGGGCGTGGAGATCTTCTTTTAGCACCCAGGATCTCTCTTCTAGCCCAAAGCCTTTCCAATGTACTAAGAATTGGTGTCGTCCATGAAGGATACGGAAATCCAGGATACGACTAACTTCAAATTCTTCACCTTCCGTAGTACGTACAGGAGCTGGACGATGAGGTGACTGATGAAATTTATTAAGTACAAGTGGTTTGAGAAGAGAGATATGAAAGACATTGTGGATCTTCAGGGAAGAGGGTAACCGGAGTCTGTAGGTTACTGCATTGATCACATGTGTTATGGAAAAGGGACCAATATAACGGGGAGCCAATTTTTGAGAAGGTACTCTTAACTTAAGGTTACGTGTGGATAACCATACTTTGTCGTGAACCTGTAAAAGAGGGACCAGTCTCCGATGGCGGTCTGCTGCTTGCTTATAGCGTAGGGAAGTCTCTTGGAGTCTAGCTTTTGTGTTAGACCAAATCTGAGAAAGGTTCCGCATGACATCCTCCACTGCGGGGACTGACAAGGAACTTTGGCTGGAAAAATCTGGGAGGGTGGGTTGGGAACCATAAACAATAAAAAATGGAGAAGCACCAGTAGACTCGTGATGATGGATATTGTGAGAGAACTCCGCCCAGGGTAAGAGATTAGCCCATTATGCTTGATTATCTGAAGAAAAACATCGTAAGAAGACTTCGAGATCTTGGTTAACCCGCTCTGTTTGACCATTGGTTTGTGGATGATAACCTGATGAAAACTTGAGGTCAGACCCAAGTATTTTACAAAAGGCCCTCCAGAATTTGGAAACGAATTGCACTCCACGGTCAGAGATGATCTCACGAGGACATCCATGAAGTCTAAATATTTCTTTAATGAAGATAGAAGCTAACTGAGAAGCAGATGGTAGAGCAGACAAAGGTACAAAGTGGGCCATTTTGGAAAATCTGTCCACAACAACCCAAATAGTGGTGTATCCATTGCTGGGGGGAAGGTCTGTGATGAAATCCATGGATATGCTTTGCCAAGGGAAATCTGGAATGGGAAGTGGTTGAAGGAGTCCAGAAGGGGCCATTCTGGGGTTCTTACAACGGGCACATGTATCACAAGAAGCCACAAAACTTCGTACATCTGAATGTAGTGTCGGCCACCAATATCTCTGACGAAGAAATTCAAGAGTTTTCTTAACACCAGCGTGTCCTGCCAATTTAGAGGAATGCGCCCAGCGGAGGGCTTTAATTCGCAAATTAGGCTCTAAGAAGGAACAGCCCCTTGGGGGTGTCTTGGCCGTGGTTTTGGTAAGGGCGATAACCCTGGTAGGATTTAGAATGGGTAGAGGTTCCGAGGAAGTACAGAGATCCGTGTTGTCAAAAGATCGAGATAGAGCATCAGCTCGGATGTTCTTGGATCCTGGGTGGTAGGTCAGGATGATATCAAAACGTGCGAAGAACGATGCCCATCGAGCTTGGCGTGGATTAAGGCATCGAGCCTCGCTAACATAAAGCAGGTTTTTATGATCGGTAAGAACCGTTACTGGATGACGTGAACCTTCCAGTAAGTGTCGCCACTCCTCTAGGGCAGCCTTGATAGCTAGTAACTCTTTGTCACCAATTCCATAATTCTTCTCGTGGGATAAAAAATTTTTGGAAAAGAACCCGCAAGGTAAATGAGAACCGTTTTTGGATTTTTGGAAGAGTACTGCCCCCACACCTATAGCAGAGGCGTCAACCTCTAGAAAAAAGGGTTCAGATTGATCCGGTTGAGACAGGGCTGGAGCGGATGAAAAGGCCTGTTTCAGGAGATTAAATGCCTTTAGGGCTTCTGGAGACCAATTCCTGGGGTTGGCTGATTTTCGTGTCAGCGCTGTTATAGGTGCAATAATGGAGGAGAACCCTTTAACAAATTGTCTGTAATAATTGGCGAATCCAATAAACCTTTGGATGGCCTTGGTGCCCTGGGGAAGAGGCCAGTTGGTAATGGCAGACACCTTTAGTGGGTCCATGCTTAATCCTGCTCCGGAAACAATGTACCCAAGGAAAGAGATTTGTTCTACTTCAAAGATACATTTTTCTAATTTGCAGAAGAGTTGATTAGCTCGTAATCGGAGTAAGACTTCCTTCACATGGTGTCGATGGGAGGCAATGTCTTGGGAAAAGATTAGAATGTCGTCCAAATAGACAACGACGAAGTGATATAAACAGTCTTGGAAGATTTCATTAACGAAGGATTGAAATACTGCGGGGGCGTTACTAAGCCCGAATGGCATGACTAGATATTCGAAATGTCCGTCCCGCGTGTTAAACGCTGTCTTCCACTCGTCTCCTTGACGTATCCGTACTAAATTGTATGCCCCTCTGAGATCTAGTTTGGTAAAGATGCGTGCTCCACTAATCTTGTCGAAAAGGTCCATAATAAGGGGTAATGGATAACGGTTCTTGATAGTAATTTTATTTAGATGCCGATAATCAATACACGGGCGTAAGGATCCGTCTTTCTTCTTAACAAAGAAAAATCCTGCTCCGGCTGGAGAAGATGATTTTCTAATGAACCCTCGGGCTAGGTTTTCAGATATGTATTGTGACATAGCTTGGGTCTCCGGTAAGGACAGGAGATACGTCCTACCGCGAGGAATTTGTTTTCCCGGGATTAATTCAATCGGACAGTCCCACGGGCGATGGGGTGGAAGAATCTCTGATCTTTGTTTGGAGAAGACGTCCTTAAAGGCTAAATAGACTGAAGGTAATGTACAGGTTTTAGAATTCGTCTGAGTATGACAGACTTGAAAGCGGTGTGAGGGAATACATTGCTTATGACACTGCGGGCCCCAGGAAATTACCTCCGCACGAATCCAGTCAAATTGAGGAGAATGGTTCCGGAGCCAAGGAAGGCCCAGTATCAGTGGGTTAATAGACTGTGGTAATACTAGGAATTGGATCCACTCTTGATGTAAGGCTCCTACCAACAATTGAACCGCACTCGTAATGCTGGAGATGACACCGTTGCTGACACGGTTACCATCCACGGCAGTGAGGGTAAGCGGTTGGGGCAGATCTTGAATGGTTAACTGGAGCTCTGAAACAAGAGAGGCCGAAATAAAATTTCCTGCGGCACCGGAGTCCACGAAGGCAGAGATTAGTTGGGGTCCTTTAGTAGTCAAGAGCTGGACAGGCATGAGAAACTCGAGATTGGAGGTGGAGTAGGGAGTGGAAACGGTGACTCCTAAGGCGGCCTCCCTCTTACCGTCTAGGAGGAGGCGTTTCCCGGTCTCTTGGGACAGAGACTTAGAACATGACCAGACTCCCCACAATATAGACATAATCTCTGCTTGAACCGTCTCTCGCGTTCTTCAGACGTTAGTTTAGAGCGGCCAAGCTGCATAGGTTCTTCAGTGGAAGATATTGGGTTTTGAAATTGGGGAGCCAAACGGGGAGTCCGTCTTGTAAAGGACCTTTCTGAACTTCTCTCTCTGAAACGCAGATCGATCCTGATACATAATGAAACGAGGGCGTCCAACTCCGAGGGGAGTTCTCTGGTAGCCAATTCGTCCTTAATTCGATCGGTAAGACCCTGCCAGAAGGAAGCAATGAGGGCTTCATTGTTCCATCGAAGCTCAGAGGAGAGAGTCCGAAATTGTACGGCATACTGCCCGACAGACATAGAACCTTGTCGCAGGTTCAATAGGCTAGATGCGGCAGAAGAGACTCTGCCCGGTTCGTCGAAGACCTTCCTGAACATGTCAATAAAGGCTGCGGAGTCCTCCAGCAAAGGGTCATTGTGCTCCCATAACGGGGATGCCCAGGCCAGGGCTTGCCCACTAAGTAGCGAAATTATGAAGGCTACCTTGGTACGTTCCGAGGAGAATGCTGTAGAGTTACACTCGAAGTGAATGGCACACTGGTTAAGGAACCCTCTACATCTTTTTGGATCCCCGTCAAACTTATCGGGGGAAGGTATTCTTAGTCCAGTAGTGGCGGCTGGAGGGGCAGCAGGAGCCGCAGGGGACACTGCAGAGCGAGAAGGAGCCGCAGATGGTTCTGTAGGAGGGGTTTGTCCTGTCCGTAGAGAGTCCAGGCGAGATAGGATTCCCTGCACACACTGGAGTAAACGAGCCTGGTCCGCCTCCTGTTGTTCCACTCGGCGGCCCAGGTGGATAATGAGGTCCCGAGTTGTAGGTTCACCTTTTCCATCTGACGTCATGGCCAGAGTATACTGTCACAGATTTAGGGTATTTGCTTACTGATTTTTGCACTACTTACCCAAGAGGTGCGGAGTCTAACGTGTTCCTGGTTTTCACCAGGGACCCCCGCAAGGAAGTGTGGTCTTAGCTGCGGGAACACGCAGGTCGCGGTCCTCTAAGGGAGTAATCAGTGAAGCAGCAGATGAAAGCGGTGTCGTACAGGCCCAGTCCAAACCGTGAATTCAGGAGATGTCCAAGGGATAGTTCAAAGCCGTAGTCAGGGAAGCCGGGTCGAGGTCAGAAGCACAGGAGGAAGAGTCAAATATCAAGCCGAGGTCAAGTTCACAGGGAGCACAGAACAGGGGTAGTCAGTAACAAGCCGGGTAATACACAGGAAGCGCTGGAAACGGTACACAGGAACGCTGGAGCTAGGATGAGACCTAATACTCTGGCACTCTCCATGTGCCAGAGTGAGGTTTTTATACAGGTGCAGACCAATCACTGGCGGTGGTGACGCTAAACACCACCGCCGGAGTTACTAGGAAGCGTTCCGTTGCCTAGCAACGGAACGCGCGACCGCTGACCCGGAAGTACGCTCGGTTGCCTGGCAACCGAGCGCTCAGTCACAGAAGCAGACGTCCGTCTCTGTGCGGCAGGCATAGCAGGGAGACGGCGTCTGACAGTTTTACGTATTGCACATATAACATGTGATTGCAAACAGGGGCATGTATTTGCATATTAATATATTTTATGTACAGTAGACTTTAACATCATCCTAAAAATGTATTTCATGGTGGAAAAAATATTAAAAAACTGTTTTATCATTAATGCCTTTGGGTGTGATTCATTAAGCAAAGAACTCATTTTTTATTTTTTTTACTTAACTTTTCTCCTGCAAAAAAACATGTTACAATGCAAGGGTACATATTAGTTTATTATTTTGCACATAAAGAAAATACAGTCTGTTTTTTCCTAGATCAACTTTTAATTTCAGTGTACAAGTAAGCTATCAAGTATGTGTGTACTAGATGAAAAAACAGCCATTATTTTCCTTATGTGCAAAATAATAAATTCATTTGCACCCCTTGCATAGCAAAACGGTTTTGTCCAGAAAACTTAATTAAGAGAACTTACTCAATTTCTTGCCTAAGTTCCTTAATGAATCAGGCCCTTTATTATTAACTGGTGTCATTGATTCCATATTTTTTATTTTTGTGTGTTCTTTTGCGAATTTATAATCCATACAGGTTTTGGACGTATTCTGCAGTACACCAGAATTCAATAGCGCGCATAATTTGAGATCCATGCCTTGATGAATTCAGGAGTGCGCAGAGCTGATTTACATGCATTTTAAAACAAACACATATTGCGCTCAGTATGAGTGCCGTGACGAATCAAGCTCATAGTATTTTGGGGGCTCTGATATTTATATATTTGACTGTACAAATATTATGGAGAACATACTGTATGTCTGTATTGTATACATGTTTTGCTCCTGCTTCACTTCAGGTTTTTAGGTATTTATTTACTCACTATTGTTTTACTTAACTTGTATTTACTTGTTTGGGTGCTCTATTTCCAAAACTGAGAAGTGTATTTTATAACATTAAACTTTTACATCGGATTCTTTTGGATAATGGATGTTAATCTCACATACTACAAGGTCATTGATCACCTGATTAATTATCCTTACCCTTTAGTCTTTTTAGTCTACACAATAATCCCATATTTCCCAACCATCCAGATTTCAGCGGGACAGTATACAATACAGCACCACCTCGGACGCTTCTTTGACAGCGCCGCGGCTGCTATATAGTACAGTGCCGCTATGTGGGGCACTTCGTTAGCAGAGGGGAGGGGTTTCTGGGTCTCTAGAAACCCCTCCCCGTGCGCCTCTGCATCTGGGGACATGCTTGTCCCGTGGGTTGGAATGTTGGGGGGCTTTACAGTGCTAGGGTGCCCTCTGGGAGTGTGGCCATGAAACCCCATCGCGCGCAGTGGGGATTCCAGGAATACATATTAAAATGTGTAGAAAAATTGCAAAAGTGTTATTTGTAGATTTTTCCATAGCAGGAAGGATATACAAAAATATTAGGGTATAGTTGTGAGAACAGTACAAGTTAGTTTATTAATGAACCCTGAGGATGCTGAGTCCTCCTAGGAAAAGGATTTTCCACAAATAACTTCACATAGATTAATGTCCTTTGTTTTGACTGATTAGTTATACAAATAGTCTGCTTCACATCTCAGAAATAAATCCTTGAGTAAAAAATATAATTTACATTTCATATACTTTAGAGTGCTATTTCAATTAAATGAATAAGAAAACCATAGGTTAATTGCATTGCCTGTTAATGGGTGAGTATTATGCATGCCGGCATAGTTTATTTATAGTGGCAGTGTTTGATGTACACAGTCAATTCCAAAAAGGGATAAGAAAGACATGTTTGTTCCTGTGCAGAATAATAATTGGGGATTTTAGAGACTTTAGCTTTTAACTAGACACTTTTGCAAACATACTTAAAATGCCTATCTGAATGTCTGACTCTAATATATAATAACAACAACAACAATAATAATCATAAAAATAATAATAATAATAATTTAAATAATAATAAAAATAGTAATAATAATAATTATTATTTTAATAAACAATGTAATAATATCTTAACCAAGTTTATTAAACACAGGGAGACTACATGCACTTACCTTTTATTAGCTGTCTCCGGAGCAGCCATTTCAATCAAGAATGTTACCATCATTTCAAAACATAACACAATCAATAAGCTCAATTATTGTAGATGGTTCATAATTTAGAGTGGCTGAATTATGTGGGTTTCAGTCACTCATATTGCACTATATTGAGCACAGAAAAAAATAGAAAATTCTAAAACATAAACCCCAAAAATTTCCCACCCATTTCTGTCCCCGCCCTCTACAAAAGACAATTTTTAAAAAAAAAAAAAAATTAAATATTTTTATTTAGAGTTTTCAGCACACACACAAAAAAGAGAAAGACATCCTACAAACTAAACAAAAGAAACAGACCCAACATAAAATAAATTCTGTAAATTTAAACCTAAAACCTAAATACCAAATAGAGAGGATTGATGCGATACGACAATGCAGACAGCATATCTACACTTTGCCCATCTGGACCAGACCTTGAAATACTTATGCATAGTGTTGCAGGATTGGTAAGTGAATCTCTCATGCCCCACAGTCTCATTTACTAAGGCAATCCAGCAAGTGAAGCTGGGCCCCTCTCGCACCATCCACATTCTAGCAACTATTACCTTGGCCAATGCAAAGAGATTCATAACATACTGGGTCACACTCTTGCTAATCAAGAGATTAAATCCAGATCCAAACATGCATGTCTTAGGGTTCAGTAGGGGGGAAATTCTGCCCATATTGTTAACGCCAGACACCACCTCCAACCAAAAGCGTCCAACCAGAGAGCAGCTCCATAGCAGGTGCTAGAAGGTGTCAGAAGACCCCACATGCTTAGGGCAATCAGAGTCAGTCCTGGCACCCATCCAACAAAGCCTCTGTGAGGAGTAGTATACTCTATGCAAAATGTAAAGCTGAACCTATCTGTATCTACAACAAAGAGCAGCCTCCCATGCGCTACCCAACAGAGAAGTCCATTCCTCATCATCCAGAGGTCCTAAGAAACCTCCCATCCAGCCCTCAAGGGCCCCAGGCCATAATTAGTGAGGAAAGGGGGGACATTAGCGTAGAGCACTGAAATGGTCTTGAAAGAATTTAGAAGAAATTCTGGGGTTCAATGGCAATGGCAAACCAAGCCAGGGAAAGTAGACAACCCTGACATGTGCCTCTGTCCAGATCAAAGCGGATCGATATATGTCCATTTATACAAAGTCTGACAGATGGTGCGAAATACAGCAACCACACCCAGGCTATATATTTAGGGCCAATCCCAAATCTCCTCATAACGTCCCAAAGGAAACCCCACTCGGATTTCCCCAGCATGACGCCGGTCTGGGAAATAATTCTGTTAAGGCACATAACCAGGACCTTAGCTAAAAAAATTTGACCTCGATACTGTCTCCTGCATTGCACCTCTGCCACTAAGTGTACCGAACCAACCTGACCTGACCTTGCTACTGTCTCCTCCTTGCCAGCAAATGTACTGAACTTCTGCCTTCCCACTGTCTCCTGCTTTGTACTTCTCTGCCACACATTGTACTGAACCGGCTAGATTTGACCTCACATTCACCTCCTCGTACTATCATACCTGAGTACCCCTCCTCGGAATTGTCAACCATTTGGTGTATCACTTCCTACTTGTACTGCTTCTCCATAAGTCCGCTGAGCTACATCAGAGGCTGACCGGTGTACCACGACCTGTGGGTTCCCAGCAGCTAAGCCAATCCTGCCTTGCGGTGGTTCTTGGTGAACACGGCAGAGTTCGTTAGACTCTGCACCTCTGGACAGCCAGTGCCAATCCTGATTAGCACTAGAAATCCAATTCAAGGTTCGCTACAATGGGACAGGCAAGGGAGACCAAACATGCCACAGGGCCAGCACCAACCATCTATTCCCGATAGCAAATACGACAAAGCGAAATAAGGAGTAAAAGCTTCCCTGAAAAATTCCCATATATGCGAACTTTCCAAAAATGCTGCGGGAGCAGAGCCTTCCACGCGTTCAGAGAGACCCACAAAGCAGATATTATTTCTTCAGAGCCTTCCATCCGTGTTGAACTTTTTCTGCTTACACATGTTAACTTGAGTTGCTAAGTTTACAATCTCTTCTCTCATGGGGACGGGAACGTCTTCCAATTAGGATATGCGATGTTCCACCTCACCAACCCCTTAATTTTCCGTAGATCCTGTTGAATAAGGGAAAGGTTAGACTGCACCTAACCAATTTGATCAGTGACCCAGTTTTCAGAGGAGCTTATAGCGAGGAGAAACTGCTGGATGGAGCTAGGGTCTTCAGAGGGTGGAGAGGGCGCATCAGGTAGAGGTGGAAATGATTTTGCAGAACAAGACGCACTCGCTGAATGAGCTGCAGATGATGTGCGGGCATATTTCTCTAGCTTTTCAGCTGCAGTGGCAGCATTGGTCTTGCCAGTAGTCACATATATCAATGTAGGTCCAGCAAAGCTACAAATAGTCAAGCAGGCAGTGGTAGTCATCATTCCAATGACTACAAAGCCGACAACAGTTATAGAGAGAGTAAAATGCTGATTGCTACAATAGCAACATGTAGGAAATACAGACCTACTGACAATGTGACAGCCAACATTTCCGACATCCATGGTATAAAGGCTGACAAGAAAATAAGCCAGCAGTGTGATTGTCAGCACTTAAAACGGCGACAGTCACAATGCTGGCATTAAGGGGGCAATGTGAGGACCCGGCGGCTATGTAATGTACAACACTTACTTAAAAACATTTTAAAAAAGCATAAGGATGCCTGCTATAAACACTATTAACCCTACTGTTGCCAAGGTTAATGTTTTACAACTCCCTCTCTAAAATAAGGCACCTAGGGCTAGAATTACTAAGAATCGTGTTTGGTGGCGGTTTGAAACCGCCACCCATCGCCGGCGGTTTAGTGGTCCAAACCGCCACATTTACTATAGGGCGGTTTGAGGCTTCAATTTAAAATGACTGGCTATGTATGGCGGATTGAAAAGCTAAACCGCCGGCGGTTTGGATGAAATCGCCATCAAAACTGCCATCAAAACCGCCATCCAAAAGACAGGACAGGACAGTTTCAATACCCCAGCTTAGTAATTCCGGCTGTTTGTATGTGTATGTATCATTGTTAAAATCGGGATGGCAGTTTGTAAAGTGGTGGTTATGTAAAATGTCATTTCTGGCCGTTTTGACGGCGGTTTGGGCTTTAGTAAATCCGCCGGAAAACTAGCCGAAAACCGCCCTTTAGTAAATCTAGCCCCTAGTGTCCCACACACAGAACTTACAGATCACAAAATGTAGAATTTTTCAGGAGCTATCTGATCTCCTCCCCAGGTATTGAGAGACTGAAAGAACTGCCTAGCAAAGTTTTAACAGTACCTCATCAGGTGCAACTCCTGATTACTAGCAACTTGCTTGCTGGTTGGAAAACCTGAAATGGGCCTTATGAATGGAACCCACCCTTCTCTCTCCATTTATACCTCAGGGACCCTTATACCGGCCCTTCCTAAAGCGAAACACAGTCTTTGGGAAGCTTTTCACACACACAGACATTGGGGTTTTTTTAAAAAAAATGCCAGAAATTCGTGACTTACATGCCTGCTATTTACTATTTTTCCAGTGCTTCTGTCACAATATATATCTACTATATAAATGCCTAGTGGCGTGTGTGAAAAAAAAAAAGCTGCAGCGCCACCTGCTGGACAGAGTTATACACTGACCTATATATTTCTTGAAGGAGAAGTGACAGTTGGGAGTGGTTGGTGGTTGCCGGGGGTGACAGTGGGGAGTTTTTAACACCTTAAGTAGCTTGATGAAGGATGTGGCGATGAAGATGAAGGATGAGGTGATGGAGAAAAATGATGAGGTGGTGACATGTGGACAAAACCACGTTAAAAAAGGGCGCTTGCGTCGGGAAGAAACGCTCTTCCCCTGAGGAGGCCTGGGCTAGGCCCAAATGCATGACAAGAACCTTTTTAACACCTTAAGTAGCTTGATTTGACTAGAATGCATGAGTATCATGCACGGGTTAACTTGTGTATGTATATATATATATATATATATATATATATATATATATATATACACACACACAAGTATACACTGTACATTTATATATATATATATATATATATATATATACATATATCATCATCATCATCATCAATTATTTATATAGCGCCACTAATTCCGCAGCGCTGTACAGAGAACTCACATCAAATCAGTCCCTGCCCCATTGGAGCTTACAGTCTAAATTCCCAGACACAGACAGAGACAGAGAGAAAGAGACTAAGGTCAATTTGATAGCAGCCAATTAACCTTCTAGTATGTTTTTGGATTGTGGGAGGAAACCGGAGCACCTGGAGGAAATCCACGCAAACACGGAAAAACATACAAAATCCACACAGATAAGGCCATGGTTGGGATTTAAACTCATGACCCCAGTGCTGTGAGACAGAGGTGGTAACCACTAAGCCACCATGCTGCCCACAGTGTATACACGTATACACTGTACATTTCATACTAAAACAAAACAATTTTAATAGGTTATGTGTACGTTGCTATACAAATTCATAAGCCTTCCTAAGAGAATAGCTGCTGCTTGACTATTGACTACCCTTGACTACTAGAGTACATTGTGTTAACTGTCTGACTGCTGGATAACGGGTTGCAAGATATTCTTTTGAGAATGGAGTGAAGTTTAGGCATTTTCCAAGAACTGATAAGTAATGCCACTTTTTAAGGGATAGTTTGTATCCTCTGGTGCTGTACCTATCCTTGTATGGCTTTTAATGGTCTGAACCTGTTCTGACTTTTTATCAACGGAGATTGTCGGGTATTCACCCCAAAAAAGAGGTCTGTTTTTACTTTTTAGGTGTTGCCACTGTAACTTAAAATAAATGGTGATTATAAGAATTCGATATATACTGCCAGTGGTAATCCATTTGTACCTACTCTACATCTCTTTCAAGTTCTAGTCTTAGATAATAGAGGTAGATGGTGTGATTTATTTCCTAACTCCTAAAATGTGTTATCATAGGTAGTTTATTCAGAAAACATCCTTTTCCTGATTCATTCTCCCTCTGTTAATCATGGTTTCCTATATATGGGTAGACGCAATGCTTTGATTGATTAGCAGATGGGTGAATTAACCAAGCGGAGATACTGTCTTCAAAATTGTTGAATGTGCAGTATTTTTGTTGCTGTTGATGTTCCACTGAGGAAACCAATATGTTATTACAAATAGGCTGAGATGTTTAGTAAAACAATTGCTAAAAAAATTACCAGCCTATAGAGGTACTAATCAGTTACCTGATACCATGCTCTCTGATCCTGTGTGCAAAAACTGTGCAGTAATACAATATATATAAAGGGCAACTGTTAGGGCTACCAGTGCGGCATAAACACATAGAACAGGTAGACGAGGTCTTCACCTTTAGCAGCCGCCTTTCCCGTAGAGACTGATTATGCTCACAGGTACTCAGATGCCCCCAGGTCTTATGCTCAGAGTAGTATGTGATTATGCTTACACGGTAGCGCACAGGTATAGGAGGTTGCACACGGAGTAGCGACAGGCCAGATGTCAGCAGACTGGGCAGGGCACCAGAGGATATGTCAGGTAAAGGCAGAAGGTCAAGGTCACAGGCACAGGTTCAGGATTCAGGGACAGGCGTAAGATCAGGGTCACTAGCAGAGGTTCAGAATCCGGATTTAGGCAATAGATCGGGGTCAGAAGCACAGGTTCAGAGTCCAGGAACAGGCAAAGGTCATACACGGGTAATCAATCTCAGGTTAAACACCAAACAAAGGAACAAATAGCAGGCAGCAGCACTGGAGACAGGATGCTATAACCGGCAGTGAGGCTCAGATCTCACTGCCTTAAATAGTAGTAAGAGCCAATCAGGACAAAGGAGGATAGGGCTGATAATCAGCCTCAAGAGGCAGCTAATTAATTACTAGCTAGAACTAGCATAGGTAATAACATAACCAGGAAGCATGTATAAAAATATAAGTGAACCAGTTTAAATCATATGAGAGCTCCCCCTGGTGTTGGAGGATGTCCCAACACCCTCTAACATCTATGCCACAAGGATAATAACAGAGCATGGAAACTAAAGCACACGCCTGGCTGCTAGTTCACGCAAGGATGTGGCGCACCGCCGCGGCTCGTAACAGCAACCTGAAATTTGGTTTTAATCTTCCTTTCACTTCGGCTACAACAGGGTTTTTTTTGCTGGTAAAAATTATGCAGATACTTGTATTGATTACCGGTATTGGTTTTGTTTACAAAAAAAAGTATATACCTTACCCCTTACAATTGATCTTTTTAATCAATACAGGGAGCTTAAACCTTAAGCTAGATTTAAGAGGAGCATCAAATTTGATATGGAGCTGACAAGGGAATGGATGGAAAATATCCTTTAACACCAACGATGGATATTATGAATATTTAGTCATGTAATTTGGTTCCTGTAATGCTCCAGCTGTTTTTCAGACTTTTGCCAATTACATTATCAGACAATTTTATGGACATTTTTTGATGAAATATTGATATTCTTTTCCTCCTTGGAGGGACATCGTAATCATGCCTGTTTAGTATGAACCAAGCTCAGAGAAAATAGGTCGCTACATTTGAGAAATGTATTTTTTAAACTACTGAATTTCTATTTCTTGGATGTATTATGAACAGCTTAAGGTTACACATGGATCGTGAAAAAGTTAATTTATATTAAACCGGGTTCAACCCAAGAACTTAAAATCCTTTCAGAGATGTTAGGGTGTAAACAATTTGTATAGATGCATCATTAAGAATGGACTTAAATGGTCGCTAATCCAGAAAACTGATCTTCAGAAACAGATTTATCCTTCACCAAAGGCCAAATCTGTTTATCTCAGCCCCAGTGTTGTAAAGCCTTGATACCCTGTAAAGGTTTATTATGGAGGTTGATGCCTCTGACATTGTGCTGATGCTGTTTTCCCTCAGCATTCTGTAAATCACCAAAAATCTTCCCCCTAGTGCTTATTTCTTCCAAAAGGCTTCTTCTGCCAAAAGAGATCACAACACATGTAACTGAAACCTGTTAACAATTAAGCAGGCATTGCAAAAATAGTACCATGTTTTTAGATGGCTCTGTACATCCTGGCATATATTGATCATTAAAAGCTAGAATGTACTGAATCAATTAAAAGATTTACTTTTTTAAGTTTTTATTCCTTCGTCCTGATTACTTACAGCCAAATAATTGGGCATAATATTTGTACATTTACTCATCATCATCTATTTATATAGCGCCACTAATTCCACAGTGCTGTACAGAGAACTCATTCACATCAGTCCATGCCCCATTGGAGCTTACAATCTAAATCCCCTAACATACACACACACACTTACCAAGAGAGACTAAGGGCAATTTAATAGCTGCCAATTAACCTACCAGTATGTTTTTGGAGTGTGGGAGGAAACCGGAGCACCCGGAGGAAACCCACGCAAACACGGGGAGAATATACAAACTCCTCACAGCTAAGGCCATGTTCGGGAATCAAACTCATGACCCCAGTGCTGTGAGGCAGAAATGCTAACCACTTAGCCACCGTGCCGTCCTGTTTAAAAATATTACAGATATAAGAAGTGATTTGTAATTTATAAGCTGCACAGTTTAATTGACCAAACCACTACAATAAAAGTTGGCACGTGCTGAATGATAAATATGTTTAACTGTCGCCTAAGGGGTGTGTAAATAGGCAAACTTCTACTAATTTGACTAATGAAACTAAAAATTGTGTGTTCTAATCATGTAACATATGTAAATGTAAAAGAGAGATATTTTAAATATGGCCTACATTGCATAGGCATAGATCACCATCATCAACATTTATTTATATAGTGCCAGTAAATTCCATAGCCCTTTACAATTGGGAACACACATTAATAAAACAATACTGGGTAATACATAGAGACAGAGAGGTAAGAGAACCCTGCTCACAAGCTTACAATCTATGGGACAATAGAAGTTTGAAACACAAGGGCACGTGCTACATCATATTGCACATTGGACCAGTTAGAATGCAAAGGTAAAAAGTATTGAGTGGGCTGTGTGATCAGTCCCACAGCAATGTTGGTGAGAGGGTCGTTGTCTTGTGTTAGCTGTGTAGAGGGTGGTAATAGGGTAACCTAGGGAGACTAAGATGCTAGTTGAGAAATATCATAGGCTTGTCTGAAGAGATGGGTTTTCAGAGAACGCTTGAAGGTTTGAAGACTAGAGGAAAGTCTTACTGTGCAAAGAAGGGAATTCCACAAAGTGGGTTCAGCTTGAAAAAAGTCCTGTAACCGGGCATGGGAGGAAATGATGAGAGAGGAAGACAGAAGCAGATCTTGTGAAGAACGGAGATGTCAAGTTGGGAGATATTTTGAGACAAGCGAGGAGATGTATGTCGGTTGAATTTTGTTGACGGCCTTGTATGTTAGTAGAAGAATTTTATATTGGATTCGTTGAAAAACAGGCAACCAATATAGAGACTGACAGAGTGGCTCAGCAGGGGAATAACGATTTGCAATTCTCTCAAGAAGCTTGGATGGGCATGGGAGCTGAGAGATGGGGCAGTTTGGGTCAGAATTTAGTTTTTTTCAAAATAAGAGTAATAACTGCATGCTTGAATAGTGATGGAAAACTTCCAATAGAGAGAGAGAGATTACAGATTTTAGTTAGAGGTGAAATGAGCACAGGAGTCAGGGATCTACTGATTTGTGAGGGTATAGGATCAAGAGAACAAGAGGTAGAGTAGGAAGATAAGAAGAGAGTAGATATTGCATCTTTATTTGTGGGATCAAATGAAGAGAGGGTGTCAGAGGGTGATGAGAAGGAATTGAGCTGGAATTGCTAGTAGAGGAAGAGAATCAAGAGAAACTAACACTGAAAGCGCACTTAGATAGGATGAGAACCAAGATAGGACAGTGTTTTGAAGACCTAGAGATTGTAGCGTTTCTACAAGAAGAGAGTGGTCAGCAGTGTCAAATGCAGCAGATAGATCCAGGAGAATTAGAAGAGAGTAATGGCCCTACATTTAGCAGTCATCAATTCATTGACATCCCTAGTAATTGCAGTCTCTGTGGAGTGTTGCGAACGAAAGCCTGACTGAAGAGGATCCAATAGGTTGTTTGCAGAAAAAAAGTGTTTGAGGCGAGTGTAGGGAAATCCCTCTAGAAGCTTGGAGGGGCACGGGAGCTGGGACGATAATTTAAGTGGGAGTTTGGGTCAGAAATTTGTTTTTTCAGAATAGGAGTAATCACTGCACACATTAATAATGAAGGATAGTTACCAGTAGAGAGAGAGCTATTACATATTTTAGTTAGAGGTGGAATGAAGACAGGAGTCAGGGACCTACCAATTTGTGAGGGTATGGGATTAAGAGGACAGGAGGTAGAGTAGGAAGATTAGAAGAGAGTAGAAACTTCATTTGTGGGATAAAATGAAGAGAGATTGTCAGAGGGTGCTACAAAGGAATTGAGCTGAAAGCTTGTTGAGGGAGATGATACCATTTCAAGTCTGAACTTATCTATTTTGTCCTTGAAATAGGAAGGAAGATCCTGGGCACTGATGGTAGTCGGAGGGTTTGGGGTGGGAGGACTGAGAAGAGATTTAATTATGTTAAAAAGGCATTTAGGGTTAGAAGCCTGAGCATAGATGAGAGATTAGGAGTATGTTTGTTTTGCAGTGTCCAGAGCATTTCTATTGGAGTGGTAGATAGAAGTATGTATGATGAAATCATTAGAGGTACAAAATTTACACCAGTGATGTTCTGCTTTACAAGACAGTTTTTGTAGAGTTTGTGTTACTTTAGTGTGCGACGGTTGGCAATGAAGTCTACGCGGAGTATGTAGAGTCGCTGAAGCTACTTGATCAAAGGCAGTTGCTAGTGTTTGGTGAAAATGAGGTACTGCCCTATCAGGGTAGGAAAATGTAGAAATTGGGGTGTTGAAGAGAAGTGGAAAACTGTTGAAAGTAGCTGAGTTATTGCAGAGTCATGAGAGAAGAGAGTAGTTCAAACTCAGTTTAATTTCTTCATATAGATTACTAACGTCATCAATAATGTAAAGTCAGTAACTTTTTATTTATTCTTAGACTGCTATTGCTTTTCTTTTCATTACAATTTCTTAATTTTTCCTTTGCTTTTGTGTTTTTATAACAAACTATTGCCATGGGGAATACATTCTAGATTTCTTCAATAAATACATTAATATTAGATTGAGTCTAGGGATACCTAGACTCAATTTTTTTATAGAAATTCAAAACCAGGATACACATGTTACCCAAAGTTTGCTCAAGCCACAATATGAACTTTTTATGTTCCAAATAAGGCAACACATTTGTTGGCATCTGCCATGATTACGGCATAATCAGAAGTTAGGAAAATATAATATAAATGTGGTCTTGAATTTCTCCAAAGATATACCTACCTGTGAAGTCACTCCAGGGGTAAATGGATAATGACTTTACTTCAAAGGCATGTGGAATGTCTATATTTGGAAGGCCTACTATTCCACAGCTACATAGTAAGATCAGCATGTCACTTATGGTTTAGGACATAGCTCAGGTGCAGCGAATACAAAGAACAATTTTTGTGGTCATCTAAGTGTATTACCAATTCCTATAGAGAACTTAATAAATTAAATCACTCCCGTCTCCAGGACTTTGCCCGGGCTGCTCTCCAGCTGTGGAGCGTTCTTCCACGTTCCATCAGGTTAGCATCTACTCTCAAAGGCTTCAAGCGTGCCCTTAAGACTCATTTCTTTATTAAATTCTATGAGCCCTACTCCTAGCTCCCTTGTCCCAGTTCTCTCCCCCAGTTTGTACCACCCTATTTGTGTCTCCCCCTTTACTTTTAGGATGTAAGCTCTCAGGAGCAGGGCCCTCTTTCCTTATAAATTAAAGATAGTAATAATAATACCTTATTTGAGAAGATCTCTGTATATATTTGTACTCAGGGACACTAGCTACACTTTGTGTCAAGCATAGATACCAACCTTATTAACAAAGACAGAGATAAAGTATCTTCCCAAATAACATATCTCACATTGTCATGTCTCATAAGCATATGTACAGAAAACCATAACTTAGTGTTAGAGGTAATATTTTGGTCACGTTCTAAAACAGAAATATCCTATTTATAGCATTCATGACTAGAAGTGGTTTTGAACAAAGACCTAAATGGGTCGTAACACAAATTAACATGCTAACAGACTTTTTTATTGATGTCACAGTGAAGGGAGGTTTGAAAGGAGGAAGAGAAAATGTTTAAACGGTAATGATTTGAGAAATCATCATATATTGGCAGTCAGTCTTGGTAGTCAGGTACTGTCCACTTTCCAGACTTCCTCCAGGCGTCAGAATTACGCAAAGAGTACATGAGAGTACATTTCTGGTTTTCTTGTCCTGTTTATTTTAAGAAATTGTTTGGCATACATATTTTTTATGTAATTTTGTAATCCTTTTAATGCAATTTACATTGTCGTGTTAAACTCCATTTAATAATGTTCTGTCTTTGTGCCAGATAGGTCTGGTTGTTCATAACGTTACTTTTAAGGCAGACAGTTGTTGTATTTACAATAACTCTGATTAAATTAAATTCAGGATGTATTTTGGAGACCTAGGTAGCTAATAGTGAATGTGAAATATATTTGGGGGGAGTTTAATCATTCTTAGACAGACCATGTGGTTTTGTTTCGATTAATGTTTCTTGTCCACCCATTACACAAGCATTTGTGCAGCTTGAGCACATATTCTCTATATCACGTGAAAATATACTTTGTAAGTTAAATATGTTAAGTGAGGAAAAGGGGAAAGTCAAGATACATGGGAACCCCAATTAAGGCACATATATATCTTTTTTTAATTTTATGTGTGCTACAAATTATATAGGGGAGGCTGGGAATAGCATTCCCAAATCTCCCCTTAAATGACTGTTGTCTTGCAATAAGTACATGTATTAGAGCTTTTATCAGTACACACAGCCCCTGCATACATACTGTACCTGAAGGCATAGTAAATATTTTAGCTTTTAAAATAAGAGCTGTGTAACCTTTGTGGACTCATTCTACTTGTGTTTCTATTTGAAAGGACTTTCATTTATTGACATGAACATATCCTTCAGCCACTTTTACTGATATATTTTATATTGATTTTCTTTTTAGATTTTAGGGCAGTGTTGTTTATATCTGTTGACCTCAGATACAACAGAAAGATACTCTGTGGATACAGCTGTATCCAACGATGACAGCAGAGAAGAGCTGCGTTAGATCGCCAGGCTACAAGTATCAATTACATAACTATATGTAATGTAGGCTGCATGTATAAACCAAGAAAGTAAAGTTATATGAATGTGGAAAACTATTATAAACATTTCACTCAATGCGCTGTCACAATCATTTACCAGTCGGCTAAAGGTTGAATTTGAAACTAATCAGTTTGCAGCAAATTAACTCAACAATAATTATCAGAGATAGCGATAAACACATAAAAGCTGCCATCTCTATTGCACATAACGCTTTTTTTCATGTAGTACGTGGCTGAATTACTGACAAAACACATTACTTTTATATTAACATATCTTATTTTTACTGATTTCAGCTGCTAGAATTTGACATATTTGTTACTAGTTAACAACCTGCACAGAAAGTAATTAAGGTGTGAAATTTCACTAATAGTATGGCATAATTAACGTTCTAAACAAAGCAAGAAAGTAAACAATACATTGTACATAAATGATAGTGTCATTAATGAAGAATTAATTATTAATATATATTTTTTTTATATTTATATTATATTAGGACTCAGAGACTATTTACCCTTTATTTTAAAGCTTGTTTCTCTGGTAACCCCTGAATAAATTGCTATCTAAGTAAAATATAAGGATCATTAATCCCTTTGTCAAACAAAGTGTATGTGTATATGTGCTTTGTAAAAAATGGATGACAGCTCAAGAAAGTCAAACGAAGCACATGATAAAAAAAAATTCAGCTTTCATGCCTAGATTTGCCTCATAATGATTTGAAGCCATCGTTAGAATGTATGCACTGTATGTAAATGTATGGTGGAAAAAAATAGTATCCAGGTATGCGAAAATTAACATTTTAATCTATTTACATGCACTAAACTTGCTGTACTAATTGCATGAAAAAATGGGCTTTGCAAACAAGGAAAAATGACAACGGGGAACTTAACAATATATAAACTCCTGTTTCAAACAGAATATCTAGTTGTTTGCATCCAAATGTGGTTTTATATAAAAGAAAATCATTATTCTGATAGTTGTTAATATGCTATTATAATCAAACTCTACACAATAGTTTGTGCATATATTATTATCACAGTAGTGAACCAAAATAATCCCCCCCCCTCCCCATCACTAGTGAATGAAGTAGTGGGATCCTCTCTGCGCTTCCTAAATAAATTGGTGTTTGTGCTGTTCCGACTGGGTTGTGGAACTATCTCTTCCTCTACGGGATAACGGATTACAAAGAAAGAGAGTAATCTCAGAGCACTTGAAAAACAGTGTCAAAACCAAAAACAAAAAAGCAATCAAGGTAAGGTGAACATAGAAAGTGTATTGACAAAAATATTATACCAAAAATCAATATCGAAAAGGTGCAAGCAATGTACCAAGCAATTGGTATAGGGTACAAAATCTGTGTGCTATGTATGACAAAGTGTTCCAAAGTCCAAATAACTCAAATTGTGTCTTGTCCATGGCAGCATAAGCTGATAACGTGGTAAGCCAAAATGTTGGTTACCGGTAAGTAAGTCAAGAATATGTTTTTGTTTTTAATACTGTTTTTCTAACATATCAAGTTTAACTCTTCCCTTAATCATTACATGCACACACACCATCTGCGCTAAGTGCACTGAGACTACTTTCTTTCTTTGTAATCTAGGAGTAAGATGTGACTATATCTGGATAAGCATACACATTGCTGCGCATGTGCAGTACAGAAATGCATAGGTTACGCCAAAAATAGTCCAAGTCTGCATTAGCCCCTTAGTGTTTTGTGTTTTTTTCTGATACTTATCCTTTTTAATAAAGTGAATTCAACAAAATATAATAAGCCACAATGGAACAAGACACAAAATAATAAAAATAACATGTTTTCACATTGAAAATGATTCTTTTCACTTAGTCTTACACAAGAATAAAAACATGTTTCCTTTTAAAGATAATTACCCAATAAACATTCAATCAATGGAAATCAGTCAATGGTTCAGATTTATATCATACAGTCCTTTAGTAAAACCATCAACACATGTAGGCATAGAGAAAAGAGGACTAAGAAGTGTTAATCATTTAATCTTTATATTCTAGCAAAGTAATGTGAAGCTGAAAATATATGCCTTTTCTCTTATTATGTATCCCAATTCAAAAGTGACGTAACAGACAAAATAAATTCAAAATCACAGTTGCCTAATGGCAAAAACTCAAATTTTCTATTCACACAAATAATATATGTATCATGTGCTCCCTCTTGTGGTCATGTGCTGGAACCACAAATGTGATGAGAAGAGGCCACAGTTCTTAATGTTTCCACTCTCAATAGAGGTTACCTACGAAATGCAATATAAAGAAACATAAAATATTGGAAGCTGAATGAAAATTGTAGGAGGAATAGTATTGATAATCGGAGGTCATGTTAGTAGATAGATCAGTCACTGTAAGTAATAACATACCTTCCATACCTATATCAACTTATATTAGGAACTACAATACCCAAAAAGAGAAATATTTATGCAGGATCAGCCCCTTTGTCTTCATTTAGGTGTGAGTGCCTTGGGTGTGGGGTATATATCAGTATCTAGGTTTTCAAGTGTTGATTCTATGCGTGAGGACATCAGAAGTTAAAAAAAGGATACCACTAGAGGGCGACCTCTATAAAAAAAGAAGCATTGGGGCTGATCCATCAAGGGATGTAAACAGTGATTTTGTGTGTATCACCCGCAATATCCCTCTGTGCATGCCCAGAGCCAGGTCAGAAAACGAAGTCACATTCAATCCATTGTCCAGCGTAAAAGACCCTTACTACAGCCTACGTCTTCAAGGAGGGAAGCGGCGGTGAAGGGGCGTCTGGTCGTAGTCAATGTACAGTAAGGGCGTGCCATTTGCGAGCGCATGCAGCAGCCTCCAATTCAAGTATCTCTCAAGTACTCGTTTTTCATCCGTACCTCTTACTCCAGCTACAGGGCTAGTCTAAGCGCTGCTTACTAATGATGACGGCTGTGTGTACATGCTATAACAGGTGTATGCAATCAGAAGCAACTGTAAAATTGTATTTTATGTACAGTAGACATTAACAACATCCTAATGTATTTCATGGCAAAAAAAAATATTTTTTTTTCAATTTTTAATGTCTTGTCATTAATACCTACATTATTTCCAAGTGACAGTAGTCAATATATTTAGGTTTTTTTCTGTGCCATCGTTCACAAATTTATAATCCACATGTGTTTTGGACCTATCCTGCAGGGTCCTGTGTAGTATACCTACAGCTGTATTGATCAGCGCACTTATCTTCAGATATGTGCACATACGTGGGACCCGCCACTAGAGTGGGCAGAAGGGTCAATGTAAAGTACAGGATTCACTGATAAGTCACAATTCACTAAAGTTGTTAGTGTAGTAGAAATTTCACACTAAACTGTACCTCATCCAGCGACACAACCTATATCTGTCTCATCTCTGAATAGCATGTTTTTCTTCTAAGCTCTGTCACCTATTAATTTGTTAGGGAATAATGAGAGACTTTGGAAAATAAGATTTACTATTCATTGTTCTCCAGAGGCAGAATATTTTGATGTGCCATTTGGAAATGTGGTGTTAGCTGCTATGATTCATTCTCTGGCACATCCTACACTAAATTTAACTAATATACAGCAAGAGATTATGAATACTGTACATTTGTAGTCCCAGTAGGCAAATGAAGCCTTAAATTCCTACTGCAATACCTGTAACATAATCATGATGAAGCCTATCAAATCATTATCTAAAGTACCTCAATATCCATTGCATGCTCAGGGATGTTTTATAGGCCAGATGGGATATTGCAGAGAATGGAGTTTGGGATACACATTTATTGTAAAATCTTTGCAAAATCTCACACACAGGAACACAGTAGAGTCACTTACTTAGGACTCTGAGGCTGAAGGGGCTTTCAGTTATATCAACAACAACATTTGGATTTCCTGATTACATGAAACCTTTTTATTCCTTTCTGTCATAAAAAATTGGTTTTGTATTAAGGATCTTATATAACAACATAATGGCAGAATTACCACTGCAGGAGCCCAGAGAGGAGAGGGTCAGGCAATGCAAGGTAACCTTCCGGAGCCCCCTTCTCTGCTTTTAGAAGACCCAGAAGACCCACACATGCTCAGAAGAGTGTTCAGGATGGCTAATCTGCGTATGCGTAGATCCACATATGTCCATAAGAGGCTCCCACTCTGCTCGTCGGAGAGCAGAACGGGAGCCTGGGATGCTGAACGGTTATCGCCAGACCCCTCATCATCATCATCATCATTTATTTATATAGCGCCACCAATTCCGCAGCGCTGTACAGAGAACTCATTCACATCAGTCCCTGCCCCATTGGAGCTTACAGTTTAAATTCCCTAATATATACACACTCACACACAGACACAGAAAGGGAAACACTAGGGTCAATTTTGATAGCAGCCAATTAATCTACCATATTTTGCTATGGGGCCTTCCAATGCTGGGTTCCATCCCTGCACTTGGTTATTACACTTCACCTCTTGATTCTATAGCATCGCTTTCCTTAACTTATTTACCTGTGCTCAATGTGGTGCTCATGACCCCATGGGGAGAGCGTTTTTTGGCAACTTATCTCAGGATAGCGATACTTGCCTTTAACATGGGATCCAACTAAAGCTTCTCCAGTTTCGCTGGATCCCTCACTGGGTAGTAGCACATGCGCCGACATTGACCATGCATGCGCATAGCACTTCATCCTATATAATGGGAAAATATTGATGGGGGCTCTTCGCGGGCTCACAAAGCAGCATATCTAATATTAGGCTCACCAAGTGTGACATTCAAAACACTATAATTATTGGCAGAAGTCCTGTGTTTAGTCCTTCATCTCCGCCCTCCTTTACTCCAGGTGACGTGTTTTATGGTGACTTGATATGTTTTAGCTCAAAAATGTAAAGGGATTTTGTTTTTAGGACATGCAGTATGTTCTAAACACAAGGCTAATGAGAGTAACTGTTTGTGTTCAGTATCTAGACTCTAGATTGATGAACTATTTCTTTATTTGTCCTTATAAGTCCCCTGGCAGAATGGGCATGATAAGGGCAACTAAAAATAAAGAAGATTTCTCACTTCTGGAGGATAAAAGAATGGTCCTTCTATGATTAGATGCTTAATGTTACATTCTCTTTTTGTTGTTCGAAAATCCACTGCACATTTAAAGCCTCAAGATGAAATTACAAGAGAAAATGCTTTAGCAGATCCTGTAGTTAAGATCACAGCCTTTTACACAGCTTCCTATGGCTACCCTTAAGTATATAGTTATTTTACAGGTGTCAGAATTAGAAAAATATACCTGGAGACTGGCATGAAGCTTGCTGCATCCAAATAATTGTGCTTTCAAGTGCCCTCCGGGTGGTTGTCTAGTAGCACTGATAGCACATACTTGCCAACTTTGGCAACATTGAATCCGGAAGATCTGGAGGAGGGGGCTGTGGTAGTGAATTGCATCACTTAGCCCCGCCCCCTACATGGACATAATCATTTCTGGCCTGTTATGCCAGGGGCTGGGCCACGGTGATGCATGAATCGCGTCACTAAGCCCCGTCCCCTCCATTTAACTTACCAAACTGACCGGAATCGGGGAGGTTGCCCTGCTCTCCCGGGGGTCCAGGAGGACTCCCAGAAATTCAGGAGTCTCCTGGACATCCAAGGAGAGTAGACAACTATGTGATAGCCCTTCTCTCACACCTTGCAGGGGTGCACTATGGTATGGCACACATGAGCAAATGGGGCATGATTCAGATGTTTTTACTGATGGATATGCTACTAACCCCTTCATAGTAAAACACTATTGTTAAACTTGTCCCATCTGTCATACACACAATATTGGAAGACAAAACTATAATGCATACCCACCACTTGCGGTCTTTTTGTAAATATTCAAGTTCATTACATTAAAATGAAGATGTTAGTATGTGCTCGTCATTGTATGTATGTACTGTGGTTGAAGCTTACAAATGTGAAAAGGCACATCCCATTACAGTTAGTAAGAAGTTAGTGCTATTTCTATAAATAGTCACATAGGCATACAGTTTACTGTCCACTTTGCAAAATCAACAGAAATGTAATTGCTCTTATTACCCACAAGCTTCAGTATTAGTAGAGAGACATTTTGAAGAATAAACTTGAAATGTGATTAGAAATGTCCAGACACATCCCCAGTTGACCTTACGAGTATTAGAGCCACTACCATCAGGAAGACTGAACTAAGCCCACATGAAATCCTAATGGACAGACCTATGAGAATATCTTCTCCACTACCTGACACACCACAGTTTGCTGACCTGTATTTAACTACTGAAATAACTCTGAACTACTGAAGAAAACTAAACAAATGTGTCTAAACACCATTAAACAAACTGTGTTACATGCTCTCTATAGACCAACAGTTATAGGATGACTACTGCTGCAAGAGGAATCTGGCTCACATTCAGGAAAGAACTGGGCTTCCTTTTGTAAACTCGATCACTTTCTCAACAAGTGGATACATGAAATTCCTGTGGAATTGATGGATTCCATGCATAACAATGTTCTTCTGGAGTCATCAGGAAATGCTGTTGATGTTTACTGAACTTAAAACACGCTCTAGTAATCAAAATAATAAAAAGGTTAAACAAATAAAAAAAGTAAATAAAAACACGTATACACTTCATATTACTTAGAGCTTTACAGAGACTATTTAATCATTCCCATAAGCTCCTGCCGCATTGGAGCTTACAGTGTAACGCAAACACGGGTAAAACATACAAAACAGCACCCTGGTTGGAGCCATGGCTGTGAGACAGTTATACAAACTGCTGTACCATCGTGCTGTCATGTTTAATTTTTGGCCTACATATGTAAACCAAACTTCTAATAAAATAAACACACAGTTATTGGGATATTTTTAGAACTATAAATATTAGATGTTAAAGAATAAAATTAGGGGTATATTTAGTCAGGTGAATGAATTTCGATAAAGTGAGTAAACAAATAATCATGTAAGCGTGATTTTTTTTCTTTTTTAGTCTGTTTTTCTCTATGATATACATAAATGTAAACAACATAATAACAAGGACAGAACCAACAGAAAGGCCTTTCCATTCTGACATAAACTGGATAAGATTTTCCAAGTTAAATAAAACAGTTATATGAATATAGTACCATTTATCTTTTTAAATTATTAGGCATCTGGTGTCTCAATTATGGAAAAATAAGGTTTTTATATTAATGACGTACGATGTGGAAAAAAGGGGACAGCCCCACTCTGGGGGAAACTGGAAAATATAGCAACCTTGCCTGAGATGCACAGAAGGTGCATACATGTGGCAGGGAAGGGGGTTAACATCACACAAAGGACTGAAATGATCTGAATTCTTTACCTAAGATAACACAGGACTGAAAGCCATTAATAACAAGTGCATAATCAAGGGCAAATTGAATTTAGTATAAAGGAGTCATCCACTGGAACACCTAGAGGAAGAGAGTGTGAAAGGGACATTGAGCTGGCACACTGCTGGTACATGGATTTGCGTGTCAGTTCTGTTCCCAGAAGCATCACTCTGAGATTGATGATATGTGACATTATCATAATCAACCTTGAAAAGACTTTGCCGCTCTCAACATCATATACTCATAGTCAAAGAGTATTTTACCTTGAAAAAGGTGATGTACAGCTTGCTCACACCTGATGCCATAATCCTCTGACCACGCAGTTAATGATGGACGAAATTAAACCCCATCCCCAGACCATATTTCATTCTCAACCAGACTATCCAATACCTGAGATAAAACAATACTTATGCTCTCTCATATAGAAGTTTGTATTAAAATAATAATATCAACATTAAGTTAAACTTAAAGTTAATCATAAATAATATGTATAAATGTTATCCCAAGGGATGATTAGGTCACCTGACTATACAAGTGATGCAGTGACATATCTCACCATCAATATTGTGCATGAGCAGCTGTGGTTTGTTTTAACCTTTGTATGGATTTCTCAGTTTCTTAAATCAATCATTACTTGTCTAAGGGTCTCCATATTTGCACAGGCCATTTTCTCTCCATTTAAAATGTGACAGACCTCTCAGTGGTTAAGAAAGGACATTTGCATGACTGTCCCCCCTTTAAGGCAAAGCCACAGTAAGTGTGTAGTCAATACTTCCACAGGCGGTTGCTCAGCATGCAAGGTGGTACAAAACTAATATCATTAAAATAATTAAGTCAACTAGGGATAGTAACATGTTACTCTAATTTTTTATGCACTTATCTTACTGAGCAGAAACTCTGTCCTGCACTAAAAAAAAACTAAACAAAGAGGAAACAGTATATATGCAGGTGTGAATGCTTATCAGCAGTGGCCCATATAATGCCATAATAAAAAACAATGATATAACCTTTGAGACAAGAGGAATTCCACCCTCCCCCCAACTCATTGCAAATTGTTTAAAGATTTATTTGGGCAGTGCTCACTAATCAATTTTCCCCTAATGCCAACTTTAACCCATCCAGGCCATCTAGGATTATTTTCTGTGAGACACCTCTGACGATATCTGCAAGAGAATTCTTTTAAATTCCTGTTTTAGTTTATCCAGTATATTCGTAGAGAAAAGATGCTCAAAGGGCCTTAGACAAGCTATAGTTACAAAACTCTGAAAGTCAATTCCCCATCTGTGTGACAAGAAAAATGTGCCCTTTGTCCACCTTGTCATTTCAAAACATTGTTACAAAGCACCTAAGTGTGCAAGTCTGGTTCACCAAGATCTTACCTTTGGCAATGTTGTCCTGGTGGTAAGTTCATCCCAGACCCGAATCTCTTACATCATGAGTTTTACATTATGTTAGGCTATGGGTTTAACAGAGCACAATCCCAAGATTTCAACATGACTTTCTCCTCCAGGGAACTTAAGCTTCTCAAACTGAACTTCAACTTTGATGGCTATTATTTACTTGAGCTTGTATATCACATCAAAATAATGCCTCATACACAAACAATATAATGCCCCAATACTAGTCAACCTGAGAATCAAAGTGCGGAAGATGTACATGAGATTACCAAGGGGACGTAACATCCTTCATGTAGTGCTCCAGAATTTATTGCCAAATGCACATCCGTTGGTGGCCTGAGAGACCCAAACATTTTGGTAGGTAATATGTTCAAGCTAATTAGTTGCTATGATCTCTGCTGCTCTGCTTCATCCATGCCCAGGTTTGCCATCGAGGGCCTTCTAGAATATTTTCTCATTAGCTATGGCCCTGAGACAGCTCCGTTTTAAATCTCGAGACCTCAACTCGCTATGCTTTACTCATATCAGTATTATGCAATACTATGCTCTTTATTTCAATGCATACAAGCATGCAAATACGGTTCAGTTGTTGTCCAGACCAAACACCAGAAAGGGGGAAAAATAGATAATGCACCATGTCACAAAGTACATGTCATCTCAAACTGGTTCCATGAACATGACAATAAGTTCAGTGTATTCCAATACCCTCCACAGTTAACACAACGCAATCCAATAGAGCACCTTTGGGATGTGGTGGGATGGGAAATTTGCAGCATGAATGTGAAACGGAAAATCTGAGAGGTAACTGCATGATGCCATCATGTCAACAGGAACCAAAATTTCTAAGGAATGTCTCCAGCACCTTGTTCTGGAGGCAAAGGGGGTACTGCCCAGTAGAGTAAGTATATATATATATATTATTATTATTATTAAATTAAAGAAATAGATGTTAAGTTAACGTGTCACAACCTGGGGTAGATCTATGACCCTGGTATAGATATGCATTATATTGTATATGACTTAGATATTTTATCTACTATATGAGACCGATGTGGTTTTATTACTGTGAAAATCAATGTAAGGGTTGTAAAAATATTACAATTTTACTGACATAAATCACATTAGATATAGATAATGGTGAAATACTATAAAAATTCAGCTATATGTGAACCTAGTTAGCTAAAGTATATTATTTATTAATACAGGAATAGATAACTCATTATATAAATGTGTGAGCAAAACATATCAGAGGAGTTAAACCTATAAAAGCTGCACATAAGAATACAAATAATTAAAACCAACTGAAGATAAATAAAAGATCAATGATAAAATATGGTCACAGATGTGAAACAATTACAGGTATGATCATGAAATATCTCCTTGTATAAATAACATAATAGTCCCATATGTAGAAGGAATAAGAGTGGATAGGCAGCATGGTGGCATAGTGGTTAGCACTTCTGCCTTACAGCACTGGGTTCATGAGTTCTATTCCCGACCATGGACCTATCTGTTAGGAGTTTGTATGTTCTCCCCGTGTTTGCGTGGGTTTCCTCCGGGTACTCCGGTTTCCTCCTACACTCCAAAAACATACTGGTAGGTTAATTGGCTGCTATCAAATTGACCCTAGGCTGTGTCTGTCCGTGTGTGTGCGTGCGTGTGTGTGTGTTAGGGAATTTAGAGTGTAAGCCCCAATGGGTCAGGGACAGATGTGAATGAGTTCTCTGTACAACGCTGCGGAATTAGTGGCGCTATATAAATAAATGGTGATGATGATGATGACGATGACATGGGTCCCTTGTATTTAGTTTCAATCCTCCAACCCTCACGTAAATGCTACTTTGTGCACTTTCAGCAGACTGGGAACATGCTTCATTTTCAGATATGCTCCGGTAATCTTCCTGCTGTTTTCCCATTTTATGACATATACGGCATTATCTTTGAAGACGTTGCTGTTTGCTTTATTTAAAAAGTAATAAACTTGAATTACAAAACAAAATATAGATAACATAATACAAAGCCACTTACATGCACAGAATGTGAAAATATAATTCAAGCCTCTATATAACAATAGTTTCACAGTCACAATACCAATTCTTTCTAGACAGTGTTCATTTACACAAGACTGCAGGGTGATGCAAATTTGAAGGGACAGGCTGGTAAAGGTAATATAAAAAAAGTCACAGTAATCAGAGAGACAGAGCAATGGGCAGCATATCAAATAAAAATAAGAGCAACAACGACATTAAGAGAAAAAAAACGATACTGACCCAAATTTGAGCATAAAAATAACAGATCGAAAGCACTGTCCTACACCCAGAGCACCCACATAGACATCACCTGTATAATTAATTACAGAACTACTTTGGAGCACTTTTCTTTGGTTGCCACCAAAGACATTTGTCACATAAATACTAGATTTTTCTTTCTGTACAAGCAGCAAGTATATATCATTATTGATTTACTTTTCTGCCTTTGACTTTAGAGGACATGGATTCTGGAGGTCAAAATACTGGTATTAAAACACTTTTGTCATGGAATCGGTACAAAGTAGTCATCATCAGCATCGATTATTTATAAGGTACACAGAATCCGCACTGTGGTACAAATAACAAAATATAAACAAAATACGAATAAGGGGCAAGACAAACAATAGAATCAGGAAAAATCTAAACAAAAAGAGATAATAGAGAAAACAACTGCATTAGAAGACACAACTGGAACAAAGGAAACCTTACAAAGAGGATGAGGAGATAGGATGTAGAGGGAGCCAAGCTTGTGAGAGTTAACACTGAAGAGGGTCTGGGAAGCAAACGGAGACGATATGGGTGGAGGGAAGTGAGTGGAAGAGGTAGGTGGAGTGAGAGAAGGGAGTTGTTTAGGCTGGGGCAGGGTAGTAAAATGGAGACAATAGGGGTGGAGGGAAAGAGTGGAACATGCAGGTGGAGCTTGGGGAGGGAATTGTCTTTGGATTTTCAATTAGGTGAGCTCTACAAGCTGCCTTTATAAGATATGTTATTATGAGCTACACTGTAAAAATAATAAACTAACTAAAATATTTTTTTCTTGCTTGTGTTAATGTTATTATGTTCTATAGATTCTTCCTTCTCAGACCTGTCACCAGAAATTGCACATGGCAGGGTATTTAGTTATACCCTCCATTATCGCTGCATAGTAATTCCTGTGACTTGATCCGGCGATATGCGGCGATTTGAAAACCGTCAACAAAATTATTTTTTTGCCAAGTCATGACTTTTTGAAGCCTTTTAGGCACCAAATATCTTCCATAGTAGAGTTTAGAAGAATTCTCTTTTATTAGGGTTGAGATAAAATATTTAGTTACCCTTTTCCTAAATGTGGACCAGGCCATCTCTATTTCCTGGCGATTTTACTGCTTGATACATATCATGCCATTTCTAATGTGGTACTTTTGAGATTTTCCAGATGATTTCTATCGGTTCACCCTCCCATACATCAGCGTTTTTTTTTTTCAAATTACCCATAAAAATCACCTAAAATCATCGAGTTCAGTTTTATAGAACAATGACAAGTGAGGCTTTTAGGATGAACGCACTTAAAGGGCGACCGTGTTTGTAGCAAGCTGAACACTTACCTGAAGGGGTTAACATAGGGTTGGGCCCGACCAATGGTAGCTCCTGTGGGAGGGACCTTGATTGAATATAGCAGGATGTACTTCCTGATCTGCTTCACTCTGCAGCACGAGATCCCACCCACTCACTCCTCAGTTTAAGTACTTATGTGTTAACGTTGCAGTAGGAAGGCACTGCGTTTAGTGGCTGATTAGTGGGCGCACAGGTAGTTGGTCGCAGGTCACTGTTCCCTTAGAGGCACCAGTAACTCCTTTTTTGGTCCTTTCGGTGAGAAGGGTCCCTGTCCGGCTCGGTGAGGGAGGGCAGCGTGAGTTTGAAAGGGGCAGTCACTCTGACGCCAACTCAGCGCAAGTTATGATGGGATTTGTTCCCCTTGGTTTGTGGACTTACGGCGGTTTGCGCCAGTCCCCATGTGATCTAGTGTTATCAGCTTGAGAGCTGTTTCGCAGTGCCCTTTCTCCGCCACCATAGGTTTAGTTTAATTCAAAATCATAATAAAAGTTCTGCCATTTTTTAGTAACTTATACATGTCTCCGTGTGTTTATTTGCATGCAAATGTTTAGAGTTTAAGGTTCATGTGAAGTTTATGGGAACATACACGGTGAGCCCTTTAAGTGTGTTTCATGCAAAAACACTAGGTGCCCTTTGAACTGTTCTTGAGTAGTGTATACTTTGGGCCCTTTATGGTGGAAGTTCAGGCCCATTACGTACCAAAATTTTTAATAAGCGTTTAGTTATGATATATGGAAAGATGGAGGGGTATTTATTTTCAATAGGATAGACCACCAGGACCCCTGAATGAATATAGGACACAATACCGGTAGTAATGGAAAAGAGAAGAGAGCACGGGTAGGGAGCAGAGTAGGGCATGGGGAAATGACTAGAAGGGAATTTGAAACCTGTCCTTCGGTCTGACTATTAGGAGGAGACGGTGTCTTGTCCAGTATGTCCGACATTTGCAATAAGGGCTATTGCGGTTGTTGGGCCAAATAACAAAAGTTGTGAATGTAAGAAATGTAAGCCACTAACAAGAAAACACACAACATTGACATTAAATATAAAAACAATACAGATAAATAGTGCAACACATCATATTATAGTGTATGGAACAACAGTAAATAGCATGTGTCATTCACATCACAAATCTTAACCAAGATAATCATGTGTAAAACTGTACACAAATGAGTACTATAGCAGGCAAAACCATAGACAACCATCAAAAAGAGACCATAGAGTGACTAATATGAGTAGGAGTAAGAGGAGAGTCCTCACTAGTAAAGAGGTGTTTTTTTAGAGAGTTTTTTTAAAGATTTGAAAGCTAAGGTGTGTGATCAGGCGTGGAAGGGAATTCTATAGGTGATTAGTTGCCCTTGGAGTGTAAGATGTAGTTGTTATCAGAGAGGAGATGGTCAGAGGCAAATCAAAGAATATTATGGGTAAAGAGATGAGGTTTGAGATGTGTGAAGGGGTGGTGATGTTAAGGACTTTGTAGGTGTAGGTGAATATTTTAATTGAATTCTGTCGGATACAGAGAGCCAGTGTAGGGATTTACAGAGTGGTGTGTGGATGTGGAGCAGAGTAAGAGGAATGCATGATAGGACGAGGTTATATTCATCAAGGCTGGAGATGATGAGAAAATAGGATAGGAGTTTTGGCTGTATCTTGGATAAGAAATGAGCATATTCAGCAATATTTCAAAAGTGGTAGAAACATGATTGTTAGAGACTGCATGTGAAAAATTAAGCAGAGGGCAGAAACAAGAGTAGCAGCAAGACAGCAGGCTTAGGAGACTGAGAAAATGATGGTGTTGGTGGGGAGGGAGGTTTGAGGGCAGTTGGTGAGTCTGGGTGGAGGGAAGATGGTAAGCTATATTGTGGACTTGTTGAACTTTAAGTAGCATTGGGACATCCATATGGATTTATCAGGCCAAATGAGCTAATTAGTTCAACAAGATAATACGTCTACAGTGAGTAAAACAGAGACATGTAAAACACCAAAAGATAGTGGGAGTGGAGTATGTGCCAAGAATAGAGACACTGAAGGAGTAATTGGATAAGTAAGAAGTGAACTAGGAGACAAATATGTCACAAAGTAAAATGGTGTAAAGGATGTGCAGGAAAAGAGGTAGCAACTGTGTTGAATTAGTCAGAATAGTCCAGCAGGATTAGTACGAAGAAGTGACCCTTTAACTTTGCTGGAATTAGATATTTGGTATGTTGGGGGCAGAAGCACGTTTGAAGAGAGTCAAGAAGTGAGTGATAGGGAAGAAAGTGAGATAAGTGAATGAACATGAGCAGCTCAAATAGTTTATAGGCAACAGATAGGAGAGAAAGAGAAAAAAATATTTAATTTTAATTTATATGGACAATGTAACTCGCATTTATTAACACTGTCCAGACACTATTTCCTGTTGTGTATATGACAATTCATTCCATTATTATACTGTGTGCAAATGTGACTTTTTAATTTACTACTCAAACTGTCAAGACATATCTCTACACATTATCGTGGAGTATAACTATGCACACTTGTTATTCCTGACGAAATGCTAGTGATGTACAAATGGACGCAATATGAGATAAGTCCGACTGAACATATGCGTGTAAATGCGTTTTTCCATGTGTGCTTCTTATCCTGCTTCCGTTCAGGGCGCAAATGCGTCTAAACTCTACATGAGCACCATAGAGCTTCCAGACCAAAATAAATGTATTGTGGTTGGTTGGGAGCAGATTAAATTTACAGTCCTTTCTTTAACACTTCCTAGATTATCTTTATTAGTTAGAGATCTTGGATCTGAATCAAAGTGGAGTTTAAGCAGAAGCATAACTTGCAACTGAAAATGTGTACAGGTTTAAATGAGCAGCAGATACTTGACAACAGACACACACACCCTTTTAATATGGAGCACTACACTTCACCTCCCATCTTGGTAGTGCTGTCCCCTGTGATCTAGTGAAGACAGGAAGTGGGGCAGCCTCCAGCCGTCCATATCGCTCTACTGAGCATGCACAGACAGGAAGTTAGGCTCTCAGCTGTTCTTCCAGTGACAGTTGAACTGTAAAGATGTCATAACTGGAGCTGCATCCTTTTTGTGTAAATTTACTTATATATAGATATATAAAGTGACCGGAGGCACAAAAATATATATCAGCAACTGTATATAAGTATATATCATCTGTTACAACAATTTCTGACATAAAACCAAATTGGTTAAGTCTAAAAGCTTTTTCTGGTTTAACATCTACCACCAACGATGCTGACACCTATTACATATAACAGAAGAAGAAAACACTTAGATACAAAGAACAGTAACAGAAATACGCAAAATGAAAGGAAGCTGTTTTTCAGAAAAAGTCCTTATTTTAGTATCCAGTAAAAATGCAGAGTACAGGAGCCAGTATGAGGTTTGCAAAACTGACAGGCTACCAACTAAACAATGTCAGCACGAGACATGTGGACCACCTTGCAGATAGCATGAGGACAAAGGTCTAATGAAAAGAATTAACTTGAGGCGTACATTAAATGGAACAAAATTAAGTGCTGTAAGAATATGAATGAATATATAGACAAAATGTTGTCAATAGTTCAGCAATTAGCATCTGTGGGAGCCAGAGATGAACGGGCTCGGATTATTGCAATCCGAGCCCCCCCGAACAGTGCAGATCCGATGGCGATCCGAGCACTGTTCGGGTATTTCCGGCTGGGAGAAACACTGAAAGCGAGGCTCAGACTCCAAATCCCGCCTTCGGATCTCGCGAGACTCGGATTGTATAAATTCCCCACTTGCCGCCGCCATCTTCAGTCGGGCTATTATCAGGGAAGCGGGAGGTTGCTGCAATTAAGGCTGCTTCATCTGCACTTTATTCACATACGACTGTGGTAAAAAGCACCAGATAGACAATGACTGGTGTAGATACCATGCATTTTCCATGGCAGAAACTGTTGTGTCATTTTATCCATACTACCCATGTATATTTACTGCAAAAATTGAGAAATTTAAGTATACTGAGTATTTTACAGGTAGACTATTCCCTATAAATTAAAGTGATGTTTAAATGTAACCTTTAGAAGCGTTTATAGCTATTTATGTGGATAACATTTTGCACATATCGTCTAATTTTTTTCTGTTTTATTCATGGAGCTGAAGCTTTCTTTACAGATTGTTCTTTCCCTCAGGGTTACTGGGCTGACACTTTTTACTATAACAATTAGTGGCATCATGCACCTATTGTTCGGGAAGGTGCCTAATTTTACATGCATGGAATTTGGAAACAATGTCTGTTATAATGCAATATTTAACATGTTCTGATGTAAGGAACTAGGCAAATTGGGGACAATAGTAGCTAAATGTTTACTAAATGTACTTCATACTCACAAACAAAACCAAAATGGGGGTAAGATATTTAAATAAAACCGAAGGGATGGAGATGGCATATATTTGTGTGGGGGGGGGGGGCGGGGGGGCACAGAGCATATTTTGTACTTTCCAGTTGCCGTTTATAAAGAAAAGTGCATCTTTACCAATGAGATAAAAAAACATTTAAGTTTTTCAAACTGCCATCCTGTCTGCCACTGCAGTGCCACTCCTAGATGGGCCACGTGTTTGTGCCACCCACTTGTGTCGCTTAGCTTAGTCATCCAGCTACCTCGGTGCAACCTTTTGGACTAAAAACAATATTGTGAGGTGTGCAGAATAGACTGGAAATTAGTGGAAATTAATGTTATTGAGGTTAATAATAGTGTAGGAGTGAAAAAAAAAAAAAAAAAATGGATTTTAGCATTTTTTATGCTTTTTTAAAAAAAAAAATCAGAACCCAAAACCCAAAATCAGAACCAAAACCTTTAGTGGGGTGTTTTGACAATACCAATCAGAACCCAAAACCTCAAGCTAATCAGAACCCAAAACACGAAAAGTGGCCGGTGCACACCCTTAGTGGGAGCACAGGTGGATGATGAGGAGGTTGCAATGGCAATGATGCAGAATTTGATGCCAGAATTCGATTTCCTGATGGTTGCTTTAGAGTCAAATACTAAGCTGACTACAGACATTGTAAGAGTTAAACTGCTGCAATTCCAACAACGAATTCCCATCAACACTAATGCTGAAAGTTCTGCATTACTCACAAAAGGTACAAGGTACAAAAAGCCGAAGTACAAATGCTTTATATGTCACAAAATGGGACAAAAAGAATCGGCGCGCAGGTTGAAAGGTGCAAATAGTGCGCATAAAAAGCGCATAAAAATCGTGACAAGCCAAATGAGTCAACATTGAACATTACAGTCAGTCACAAAAAAAGACTGCTGGTATATGGACTCAGGGGCTGCCAGACACTTCAGCTGCAACCAAGTTCACTTCAATAAAATCATGTGAACACATATCTGTAAAAGGAATAGAAGACAAAGTCCTGACTGCCACAAAAGTTGGGACAATCACCGGAACCAAAGCTTAAAAGGTGAAACTGTCATCACAAACATCCAAGATGTTCTATATGCACCAGATTTAGGAACCAGCCTTATCGCCATAGGTGTTCTTAAGAGAAAAGTTACAAAGTCAAATTTGCAGAGGGCAAATGTGTGGTGGAAAACCAAAGAGGGACTGCAACCCGGTACAACCAACTATATGTCCCAGACACCAAACAGTGTTGTGCGATGTCGGCATCAGATAACAACCAATCCATGAAACTGTGGCATAAGTGACTGGGTCACCTGGGATATAATAATATACACAAACTAGCTGATGGGATGGTGACAGGGATCATTCTCAGAGACTGGCATGTTAGAGTTGTCTAAAAGGTAAACAAACCCGTTGTCCCTTTACAAAATTAGCAACTAGGGATGATGTACCACTAACCCTTGTACATACAGACGTGTGTGGTTCAATGGAAGAAAAATCTGTTAGTGGGTATAGGTATTTCATGACATTTATCAATGATCCCATAAGTATGACACATGCGTACTTCATTAAGGCTAATAGTGAAGTTGCAAATAAAATTGTGGAATATAAGAACCTAGTAAAAACTCAGACAGGTCTAAAGTATAAAGTCTTAAGATCCGACAATGGTGGTGAATATGACAACACCTTAGCTGAATTCTTTAAAAAAATATGGCACACAACACCAATTAACAATTGCTTACATGACAGAACAAAATGGTGTGTGTGAGTGTGCACACAATTGTTGAAATTGCACTGACTATGATAAGTGATGCAGTTAAGTGGTTAAGTGATGCAGGCTTAGGCTAGAAATTTTGGGCAGAAGCATTGTCCACTGCAGTTTACCTAAAAATAAATGTTCACCCATAGTAGCTGTAAAAGGCAAAACGACACTAGAGGGGAAAAAGCCAAGTATCAGTCATCTCCGTGTTTTCAGCTGTAAAGTGTATGCAAATATTCCCAAAGGAAAAGGGCAAAAGTTAATGAGTCAGTAAATGTATCATGCTTGGATATTGTCAAGAAAGCAAAGGATATAGACTTTGGGATATTAAAAACAAACGGTTCATAATGTCAAGAGATGTGGTGCTTCATGAAAAGACACCATCTAAAAAAATGGTGGAAAACCAACAATTACAACAAAGATATGTAACATTGGATATACAGGTAATGGAAACTGTGTCTGAACCTGAATGTGTGATTACAGATATCAAAATCGAGTAAATTGCTAGGCATGGGAATTTAACAAGATCTGAAAACAGCACTGTTACAATCGATCAACAGGCCTACATTGAGACAATACTTAGAAAATATGGTATGTCTGATGCAAAACCAATGAGTACTCCTATAGACAAAAGCTATGTCACCAACAAGCAGCGAGGAGATGAAACAGGTTCCCTATCAAGGCGCTTTTGAAAGCTTGATGTATTGGTTGGAACTCAACCTGACATAACACGTGCAGTAAGCCATGAAAGTCAGTTTGCCCTAAACCCTGGGAGACTACACAGAATTGCAATTAAAAGAATCTTGAGATACCTGAAAGGCACAAGCTATTTAAAGTTGAAGTTTATAAAATCTAAAAAAATTCAATAAGATGTATAGTATCACAAAATTTAAATAAGAAAAAAAAAATCTACTTTAGAAACTTTCTGTGATGCCGATTGGGGATCAGATGAGGATGACCGCCGTTCATACACAGGATATCTATTTGTACTAGCAGGCACAGGTAGGCAAGTAGAAAGCAACCCACTGTAGCCCTATCCACTACTGAGGCGGAATATATGGCATTAACAGAAACGGCAAAGGAAGCTGTTCTTTGCCACAAAGAGACTATCAACATTAGTGTTCGTCATGTAGCCAGCGAGGATAATTCCGCTGACATGACTAGCATCACACTTGTTATACATATTCTTGTCGAGATGTGAACTGGAATGAATAATTAATTAATGTCGCTATATCTCATTTGTTAATATGTTTTTGTTTGACTAACCCATTTTCTTGTTACAGGAAAGAGACTTTATTACAAGATTTGTTTGGTTAAGTATATATGGTTTTCTTGTAGCAATAAACATCGCTAAGCGAGGGGAGGGCGGGGGGTGTTAATATGGAGCACTACGCTCCATCTTGGTAGTGGTGTCCCCTGTGATCTAGTGAAGACAGGAAGTGGGGCAGCCTCCAGCCGTCCGCATCCCTCTACTAAGCATGTACAGACAGGAAGTGGGGCAGCCTCCAGTCATCCGTATCGCTCTACTGAGCATGCACAGACAGGAAGTGGGGCAGCCTCCAGCCATCCGCATCGCTCTACTGAGCATGCACAGACAGGAAGTGGGGCAGCCTCCAGCCATCCGCATCGCTCTACTGAGCATGCACAGACAGGAAGTTCATCTCTCAGCTGGATTTGACAGTTGAACTGTAAAGATATCATAACTGGAGCTGCATCCTTTTTGTGTAAACTTACTTATATATAGAAATATAAAGTGATCAGAGCCACTATGAGCTACTGTATGAATATAAATCTGTTACAAGTTCTGAAATAAAACCAACAAATTGGTCAAGTCTAAAAGCTTTTTGTGGTTTAACATCTACCACCAACGCAGCTGACACCTCTTACATATAATAGCACAAGTGCTCTGATAATAGGATTCTGCCCAATACATCAATCTTGTTAACATGTACAAAAACCTTTTATTTTATATGTTACAAACACAATTGCTATGAAGCACCACTTAAACTTGAATAACATGAGCACAAAAATTATTTATTTTTTATCTTTTCTACAACACGCTTGGCAAATCCTAATCTATGTCCGAACGACTAAGAAATTCTCAACAAGCATCTTTGAATCCTGCACAAACCTCTAATTACAACTGGTTCGCTAGTTATTGTGTTTGTTCTCATCATCCTCTTCCACTACTTATAACTGCCCCTGAACAGGAGCAAATAAAATCACTGCTTCAGCCTTATCTGCAACTACGCTCCAGTCTGAATGCGTGTGCAACTGCTCAAACACTCACTTACTGTACATTGCCTATGTTAGAACACCCGTCACACCTCTTCGGACATAAGGAGTTGTAAGTGGCAACAAGTTGCAGGTCTGAATAGTTGCAGATGTTCAATTTCTTGAGCATGCGCAGTGCGAAATAATGCAAAGATATGTTGCACAAATGAGCGTATATCTCACCCTGAATCAAGCCCTTAGTATATAATTTATATTTTATTTTATTGTGTATATGGATTATGAATAAATTTAACCGTGCCTACTGTGATATTTGAGAGAAAATTAAGCACTTATAATTCAAACATTATTTTGGGCACAGCTGAAAAAAAGTATATTAAACAATTTCAATCACATTTACTGTGTCATTTACTTTCATAAAAGAGAGGGGTTTTAACATTAAAGTTATTATAACAATTTGAAATCACCCATACTTTGGCATTCCTTTCAGTAAAAAAGGAGCATAAGATAGACAATTTATTGCCCCTTTTAGAATAGAGTATATTAAAATAATTCAAACCAGAGCATGACTAGAAAAAAAAGAAGCATTTCTAAGAAAGACAAGGGCAGTTGATATAAACTACAGTATATTCTGAATATTTCATCTAAACTTTCTGTAGTATTTGGCTGAACTAAGAAGTTTCAAAGACTGGGCCGACAAACTATAAACAAAGTTCAATTAAATAACATATATTTTTGAGCAGGAGGAATACATGGATACAGTTTTCATTAAAAAAAATGAAATACAAAGTATTAATGAAAAACACATATTCAACAAGAGAAGTATACAGACTGTGTTCTCAAAGCAAAAAGTTTTTATCGATTGTATAGTGTATATTGGAGTGAAGTTAAGAAGTGAAACGTTACCGACATTGTGACTTTTGAGCATGTGAAGCAAATTTCCGGTTATACACTTGGCTAATTTTTTTAGAGTAATACTTGACATGTCTCTTCAGTTACTAGTCTGCCAACAGTACGCAACATACACCATTGAAGGATTATGTACTTGGTCAGTTGATGCAAACAAAGAACAGACCTGTTTGCCACAGTACACACACACTATGCACTTCACCACTGACATAATGTCAGCTTCCAATTTAAAACATTTCCAAGCTGACAATTTCCTGTTGCCATGGGAACAGGTTTTGATTACCCAATAGGCTGACTAGGCTTTTGGTGTAATGCAAAATTTTGACTGGAAATTCATATTTAATAAAAAGAATAGTTGTTCTCCATAGTAAAGAAAACATGAAAGAAAAATGTAGTAAGGTAAAGGCTGTAAATAATGAGTTACTCGTGGGTGGGCGCTTGAGGATAAGTGAGGAGGGAAGTGTGACAACCTTCTCCTGCTTCACCCTCAGTAGTGTTCATTCACGCCTCCGTTATACCTTCTGATTTTAATGAAAATTAAATGTGACAAAGACTGCTGTAATCTTTTCAAAAAGCCAAGTGGAGTTGAGTTTAGAAAATAGGGAAACATAAACATTTGAGATTGTAGAAGATTGTAAGTTTGCCTTGCTATGTGAACTGATTTGACCTGTCTAACAATTAAATCATGAAAATTATACCTAATTCTAGTACTAACGGAAAGTACTTCATGAGACTCAGAAACATAGGAAATAATAAAGGTTGTGACTTTAGCCTTATCTGTGAGAAATAATTCACAGAGTGCCCCATTTGAGACACATTTTTCCTCTTTTGCTCTTTGCACTTAGAACAATACAGGATATTACACAACCTTGAAAACCTCCCACCTTTCTTCCATTATGGTATTTGGGGAACAACAAGGGTACTTCTGAAGAACCACTCTTTGCTGTTGCCATGACAACAACAAACGGCAGACTTCAGTATGCAGACAATGACATGCATTTCTTCAATTCCAGAAACAGGAAGAATTAATGGGGAACTGGATTAGATACATGTTACTTGTATAGAGTTGTGCTAATGAGGTGAGAACTGTTATGTTCCTATTAGCTCCTTTCTGCTAACTTTACTATAATAGATCTTATTTTGCATAGGGCATTTTATTTGCTATATTGTGTCCAATTAAGGCCTGTTTTGTGAATTGATTAATTTGCATAATCAAATTGCTCATTTTTGTTAATGACACCTAGCTTTCAATAATTAATTCTGCTTCCTGTGACGTTTCCCTTTCCCAAATTTTCACTTCGTAATTGCATCTTAAACAGATGTAGTCAGAGATCAATGATCTCTATGGCTAACAAACTGTCACTGCACACTGACCAACCAAAAATAAAACTAGCAGTGTTCAAGGTGCAATAATAACTAGAGATGCTCAGGCTCGGTCCCCCGAGAACCGAACCCACCCGAACTTAGCAAATCCGAGTACCAAGCTGAGCCGGCTCAGTACTTTCGCACGCCCTTGGAAGTGAAAACGATGCAAAATGTCATCATTACGTCATCGGATGTCGCGAGTTTTAGATTCTATAAGTACCACCCTCCACGGTGATCCATCGCCATTTCACAGAGGGACACAGAAGGGGTAGCACAGTTCTTTGCGGTCTCTAGAGCAGTTGAGCAAGCATCATAGGTAGAAAAGAAAGATGAGGGGTAGAAGTGTTCTCCAAAGTCTCCAGTGGCATTCAGGAGAGCTCCATTGCTAATTGACATTTCTGAAATACAAATAATAGGTATGGCAGGCTTGTTCTTCTAAATCTGCAGTCATATTGTACTGTGTTCCATAGGTAACATACAAAGAGGAGAGCTCCATTGCTAATTGACACTTCTGAAATACAAATAATAGGTATGGCAGGCTTGTTCTTCTAAATCTGCAGTCACATTGTACTGTGTTACATAGGAAACATACAAAGAGGAGAGCACCATTGCTAATTGTCATTGCTGAAATAGAAATAATAGGGCTGGCAGTCTTGGTCTAAATCTGCAGTTACATTTTACTGTACCATAGCTCACTCAGAAACAGGAGAGGTGGCAGGGTTAAGTGCTGAAACAGAAATTGTAATAATAGGGCTGTCAGTGTTCTTAAAAGTCTCCAGTGACATTCTACTGTGCCATAGCTTATACAGAAATAGGAGGGGTGGCATTTTTCTTGTCACTCTCCAGTCATGATGATACTAATCCCTCTACCTCATGTGCTAAAATCTATGTTCAAATGCATAGTGGTTTTAAGTTAGGGAAACAAAAATGTAAATAAAAAGCTTGTACCTTTGTAAAGAGAAAAACACCTCTCTAATAAAGGTGAAAGTTTACTGTAGAAAAACATAAAATTGCCAACATGCCAAAATATTAGCAAGCATACCAGCATCAGCTGGCTCTCTTCTCTCAGCTAGATCTCAGCACCTGTAATCTACAGTCATCATATCTACCCTAATCAATGTGTACATTATCCTCAAACAATACTTATTCATTCCCGATGTAATCCACCATCACAGATGTCTGTGTACTTTGATGTAATTGCTGGTAATGGCCTTCCTCATGGAATTTGTAGTTCATTTTATGGAAGAGCGGTCACGATTTTTGGGCAATTCTTTTAGACCAGACCAAATGTCAAAATGCTGTGCTGACTCATCTGCATCACCACTGGGTGTCTTGGGAAAGCTTAGTTTTTTCCTAGCAGCAATTTCCAGAGAAACTGAATGAGACGTCATTGTGTCATGTTCCACTTGAGCTGTCAGCTTGCTGACCAGGAGCTCATTGCATCTCTTGAGATCTGGGTCAGTTAGAAAGAAAGAAAAGACATAGCTCTTAAACCTAGGTTCAAGCACAGTTGCCAAAATGTAATGATCCGATTTCAAGATGTTGATAACTCTTGGATCCTGGCGATGCGAATAAAGTACTTAATCTACAAGACCAACATAATTAGCGGAATTGCTTTGTTTCATTTTCTCCTTCAATTTCTCTTGCTGCCTTTCAAAAAGTCTAATTAGGGGTATCACTTGACAAGCTAACAGTGTCTGCACTCTCTTCACAGATGAATACTTGAGTGGTTTCAGCACCTTGCACAAAACGGAAAGTATTCTCCATTGCGCTGGACTAAATTACATTTCCCCTTAATTCTATTCTTCTTGCAGCTGCTGCATTCTCCTACATGCTGTTGCAGAATGATCCTAAATATTTTGGGACACAGACAGTATTTCCTCCATGTCATTGTCATTTTTTCTGTACCACCAAGTTGATTGTGTGAGCAAAACAGGAAATGTGATGGAATTCCCCCCACTGTAATGCTCTAACCATATTGGTGGCGTTATCAGAAATTACATATCCTCAGCAGTCCAAGCAGGACAAGCCATGTTGCAATAACATCCCTTAGTTTTTCAAACAGGTTGTCAGCGGTATTACCTCTGACCGTCTCCGATAACCACCTCTCACTCCCGCCTTCAAGACTTTTATCCCATGCTGCTCCCCACTTATGGAATTCCCTACCACGCTCAATAAAACTTTCCCACAGCCTTCAAATCTTTAGATGCTCTTTGAAAACCAATCTCTTTTTTAGAGGTGACCTTATCCTCGATAACACTATTCACACTAATGCACCCTCACAACTATCCCAATCTCCACTCTGAGCCACACTTGCTCCTCTTGTTTCAGCTGTGCCCTCTTCCCTTTAGAATATAAGCTCTCTAATGAGCTGGGTCCTCCATACCCTTTGTTTTCATGTCTCCATTCATTTTGTCTGCCTTGTCTGTTCTTGTTTTACATATGTCTTGTTTTATGTATGTCCTTGTCTTCCCTTCTGTACGGCGCTGTGGAGCACTGTGGTCCCTTACAAATCTACGATAATGATAATAATAATATGCCTATTCGCGAAGCAAATGATACACAGATTAGCCTGCCTCAGAAAAATGCGACAAGTGTACAGTGGATAGAATGGCTTTTTGTAGTCCAATAATTATTTTTACGAACCTTCTGGTAGAGGTGAGGAATAGCTTTTCTAGTAAAATGGTATCGTGATGGATTTTGGTAACGGGAACAGACGACCTCAAGTAACTGTCTAAAATCTGCTGCATCAATAGTGGATATTGGACGCAGATCTAATACTAGCAGTCGCCATGGCGTCTGTGATCCTCTTTGCGACTGGGTGACAGCTTTCATACTTGCTTCCTCTTACAGAGAATTGTTTAACAGTCAATTGTTGTAAACTACTAGTAGTCGTCTTCTTGGTCTGCTTCTGGGTTGAAGATCCACCCCCAGCAGCAGTGGGCCTAACGCTCAAGGATTCTTCTGAGGAGTCCTGGATAGAGGAGGAGTCATCTAGCCTTAGCAACTTGGATGCAGGACTAACTCCCATCACTTGTGAGGATGTTGATGATGAGGGTGTTGGGGGTGTAGATTGCAGGTGCTGGGATCTAGATGAGAGAAGGGAGGTAGCTGATGCTGGACTGCTTGTTGTTATTGTTTAGCATAAGATTCTGATTTTCACATGAACTCGCTTCAAATGGCGTAACATGGATGAGGTACCTAGATGGTTAAGGTCCCCACCTCTACTGATTGTGACTTTACAATGCTACAAATGGCTAGACAACTGTTGTCAGGATTTGTGTAAAAATAATTCCACACATAAGAGGTGGATTTTTTGGTCTTATGCTCAGGCATGACAATGGCTGCCTACTTATCACTGGCAAGAACTGCTGCACTCTTTGTTTGAAAGGGTATGAAAATAATATTGTGACCTGTGAGGTGGTCAAAATTGACTGCAAATGGCTTGAAATTAGTGTTATTGACGAATATAATAATGTAGGGGGGGGAAGCAAAATTATATGGTCTCAGCAAAAAATATAGGGATTTTAGAAAAAATAATAATCGGGAACCAAAACCAAAACAGGCAAGGGCGGTTTTTGCCAAAACACGAAGTTAATCTAGATCCAAAAACAGAACACAGGGGTCAGTGAACATCTCTAATAATAACTTGTACAAGGGTAAGTTATTTGCAGATATTGCACATACTTGCCTACTTTAGAAAAACAATTTAGCTGAAAATGCAAAAGCATCACATAGGCCGCTGAAGGTGGTATGTCCTGCCCCGCCTGTGGGGTGGGTCTTGCTCCACCTGTGGGCGTATCTAGTGCCTCCCTGGTTCGTTGCAAGGATCACCAGGTGGAACCTATAGTAATGTGTGCAGCATGCTGCCAGAGGACATTTGTGTAAAAGGGCTAAAGAAAAGACAGCAAGGTTGCATTAAATTAGTGACATTGTGTCATCACATGGGCACACTTACATGTGCAACCCGGCAATTTTGGTAGGCACAGAGGGGATCTAGGAAGTTAGTCTACCTGCACGGGAGGTCTCCAAATATTCCAGGTCAGGAAATTACTGTGTAGTAAAGTAAATCAGAGTGGCCCACAAAGAACATTGTGGCAACACTGCATCACCTCCAAGTCTTAGTAATAAAGCCCCAACAAAGACAATGCTTCATTTTATTCCACAGCAGTTATCAAGGACTTGACAAGAAAGAGACCATGACCAACTCTGGCACAGTGATATGGGTTGGCAGTGGTCAATGTGGAAATTTAGAAGTGACAGTCTGAAAAATGTTATGGGAATGTAAGTGAATGGAATTTGATAGTTTTACAATGAAGGCAAGAGAAGTGGCGGTATGTCATACCACCAAATACACCCTCACTTCCACCACTGGAGAGATAACACAAACTGCGTATTATATGCAGAATGATGCCAACAATAACACTGTGTAATGTGTGGGTGAAAGGATGGCGATAAGGACGGTATGAGGTGCAAACATCCCTTTATCCCCCTAACATGGCACTAACAGCATGATATCTAAAATACATTAAATTATTTTACCATAAGGGTTGTGCAAAATATAAGAACGAGAACAAATGCTCTCTATATTTGTACTTATATTTACACTTATATTAAATGTCTGATTCACTATTTTTATAGATTGATGGTAACAGTATACCTACCACAGACTTGTGGAATATTGGAGGACAAAAGGAAAAATTCTCCCTTGTAAAACACATATAAAATGCCATTAACATTATAAATTTTTTCCCACTGTGTCTTATTGATATAAGTAGTAGCTATGTTATAATTTACAAATATTTGCATATTTGTATAAGGACATTGCTCGTATTTTAGTAGCTGGCGGGTCTTATAAGACGTGCAAGACAGGGGACAAGGAGAGCCCTGGCCCCTTTGTGTCCAGATTGTGAAGATGTAACAGTGAACTTGAGTGAAGAAATGTGATGGCTACTGTGCTGATCAGTAAGAGCACGCCAAGCATTCTGCTGAATGCGGTCACATCAGCAAGGTGGGAGGGGACTTTATGTAATGATATTTATTTAGTGATCTGGGTCAGAAAAGTATATTTGGGAGGGTAATCTTCTTTCCTAGGAGTCCAGAAGGTCTTCCAATATTCTGCACGGCCGTAGGCGACTTTGACATTGCATTTACCACAGAAATAATCTATCTTTATGATTACATCCGTGTAAGTTTCATTCAGTACACACTGTAACCCAAGGAGAACCAGAGCATAACCACAATTTCTACTCTGCCTTTGAATAGAGATGGATAACCTTATGTTTCAAAACTATCTTTGGGTTTTGATATCGGTTCTGGTTTTTAATTTTGGACTTCACCCAAACATGTAAATGTGATGAAAAGTTAAAAAAAAACCTCATAAAATCATGTACTTTTGTGTTGCTTTTTTGTTCCTACTTTAGGGGAAATAATATTTGATTGTTAACAGGGACAATAAATATTTATAATGGGGCACTATTTATATTGCACACCTATGGCACTACAAATACCAGAATGCATATGGACACATGGGTAAGCCAGTAAATATCTTTGCCGATGGGAGTTTCCGGCAGCTATAGTACAACAGTGGCCTTTGATAGATAAGACACATTATCTCCAGTAAAAACACCAATATTCACCGGCGATGGGGCCATTATTTGTTTAAGAAATAGGACCCTCAATGTTGTTCACCTACTATTGCTGCTTGTTCTATCACACATTTTGAATTAATCAATTTGATGGTTGCAATGAAATAAACAACTGTCTTAAGGGCATTTTACTCTGCCACTAACACACAAATTATTATTTAATAATGTAAGATTTTCAACTGGTAATCAATAATTTTCACTAATAGTTTAACTAGTAGTCTTCTTAATATCCTTTTTTGCTCTCTAATTACTTTTCCACCAGTATCACACATTTATTTTAGATCGTTGCAGAGGCCAAAGCTTGCGAGAATCCAACATCTCATGAAAGTGACTCATTTCCTCGAATTCAGAGTAGATGTGAGTGGTATCTCGGAATCTTGACTCATTGGCAAAACAAGGAATTGTCAGATTTAATAAAATCCAAACCACTAATCTCTACCTTAGAATGTGCATCAGCAATTCACTGAATTGCAGCTTGGGTGTCCTTACAAACAAAACCTTAACTCACAATGCTTATACGAGTAGCTGAAACAATATGCTATTTTAATCCAAAATGTAATTTAAGAAAGGGGGAGGTGAGAGTAAGACAATACAGAGCTGAACACAACAGGAGGATCATTGTTACAACTCAACTTTTATTGTATTCTTTTTTTAATGTCACTGCACAGTATCACCAGCCAGCAATTAAGAGTAGGCAGGCTTGATGATACTTATTTATAGTGCTAGTGATTCTACATTTATCCATATACTGAAACTGTAGAAAAGAAATTATAAAGGATGAATACAACTTCAATTAGCTTGTCTCTGACTGAGGATCACTCCATAAGTTACCGTGTAAACAGGAACAGATTTTAAAATTCTAAAGCAAAGCAAGTGTATATGCACAGCAAAATAAAGCATTCCAAAAGTACACATATAAAAAACATTATTTTGAAGGGAGTAGTAAGAACAGTAGGATTTGTATTATTTGTTTGTAAGCATTTGATCCATTGCTAATTAATTTCAGGTGGAAAGGGGGGAGTGGCCATATTATATTTCAGACAATATGAATTATGATTTTATTTGCTTGTGTATCTGGTACACAACAGTATATTTGCTACAATAGTTATATGTTAACCATGTCCATGAACAGACTTATAATTGCCCTCATCTCTCCTGTTACTGATCTTATATTTCTGGACAACAAAAGATCATGGCAACATCTAAAATTAAGTCAGGTTTGACCACTATCATGAGGACACAGACAAATTTCCCTTTTTCAGGTAGATCTGCCCAGGGAAAATGCTGTGGTAGTGTAAGGTATAATAACGCCCAATAACCCAATTTTTCAAATGGCATTGGGGCATAGCCACCAGTAGTCCCATTCCTTTGCCAAAAACACTTTTGCGCTCCTGCGCTTGTAATAGTACCAGAAGTATGTAGCATCTGTTCACCACTGCTCTGCTGTTATTTCGGATGCAAGTCAAGCACATTGTACATTTATGGTCTCTAGCTAAACTACAGACACCACAACTTCATTAGATTATTGTCATTTACAATTTTCATTTAACAAAAGTTTCCTAATGTAAGAAGTTCACTGTATTCAGCATTTTCCATCTGAGGATACTAGAAAACAATGTTAATCTACATTATGTGTGTAATTATATAATTCTGCAAAGACTTATATTAAAGGAAAAATTACATTAACATTCAAATGAATCCATACATGTTTGTGTTATCAAGGAAAAGTTTATCAACCTATTTCTTTTGTATACTTACAAGTTTTCAGTGGACTTGAACACAAGTTTTGTAGATTTATTATGTGAAATAGGGAAAGTTAGCCAAGATCTGAGAGGAAGTGTCTACAATCTGCTGTTTTACATTAAATAGTATTCCAGTCACAAATTGTTGGTTTATGTGGGATTCTGACAATCATTGAAGGTCTCTTCCCGAATGCTGTAAACATCCACGGACATCTGTACTGATGAATCACATCCCTACCCAAATATGGAAATGTTCCAGGATACAATACAGAACAATCAGTGAAGGTGAAGGATATCTGCATAAGTAGTTATAAGTTGCCAACTTGTATGCACTGTAAATGGCAGGAAATAATTTTCACCAAAAATTCTCAGTGAGAAATGAAGATCTTGCATAATCACCAGTGACAAAGACAATGCTGTGCACCAGGTCAAAACAGTGCAAGAGGAGACACCAACTGTTCAGACATGGTTCTCAAAGCTTAGATTGCTGAAACTTTTGAGTATCATGCCTATAAAAAGATGTCAGATTTAGAGTGATCGAAAAAAATGTGGCAGCAAAAATACTTTCAGTGGAACACATTCACCTGCTCAGGGAAAGAGCATTTAAAGACAAATGAATAAAATATAAAGGCATTAGGAAGTACAAATAAGTGGCCTATGAAATCTTACACTTTTGGCTTAAGACAGAAATGGAACAAGCAGAATCGCTCTTACATAACATAGGCGATATACAGCAGATGAAATAAGTATTGAACACATCAACATTTTTCTTAGTAAATATATATTTAATGTGACTATTGTAATGAAATTTACACCAAAGCAACAACCTTTGCAATCCACACATGCAAAGAAATCAAACCATAGATGTCCATAATTTAAGTTTTGTGTAATAATGTGAAATGACGCAGGGAAAAAGTATTGAACACAGAGAGAGAGGGAGCTGCAAAAAGGCATGGAAAGCCAAGACACCAGCTGAAATCTATCAGTAATTAGAAAGCAATCCTGCCAACTGGTTCAGCCACAACTGATGGCCTATAAAAAGGTGTCTCATTACGGTGTCACACAAGAAACATCTCATGATGGGTTAAAGCAAAGAGGTCTCTCAAGACCTTCGCTACCTTATTTTTGCAAAACATAGTGATGGCATTGGTTACAGAAGGATCTCTAAACTACTCAATGTTCCAGTGAGCACTGTTGGGGCCATAAAGAACATCATTTCACCATAAACCGACCCCTAAGTGAACCTTGCAAGACTTCTGACAGAGGAATGAAAAAAAAAATATCAGAAGAGTTGTCCAAAAACAAAGGATCACTTGTGGAGAGCTTCAGAAAGACCTGGAATTAACAGGTACAATTGTTTCAAAGAAAACAATAAGTAATGCACCCAACCGCCATGGCCTGTATGCACACTCACCATGTTAGACTCCTTTGATGAAGAAAAAACATGTTGAAGCTCGTCTAAAGTTTGCTGCACAACATTTGGACAAACATGTGAAATACTGGGAGAATATAGTGTGGTCAGATGAGAGCAAAATTTAACTTTTTGGATGCCATAACACACACGTTTGGAGGAGGAATGGAACCGCACATCACCCCAGAAACACCATACCAACAGTGAAGTTTGGAGGTGGGAACATCATGGTGTGGGGCTGTTTTTCTGCATATGGTACTGGCATACTGTACATGATTGAAGGAAGGCTGAATGGAAAAATGTACAGAGACTTTCTTGATAAAAATCTGCTGCCATCTACCAGGATGCTGAAGATGAAACGAGGGTGGACATTTCAGCAGGACAATGATCCCAAACACACAGCCAAGGACACTCAATTGCTTTCAAAGAGAGAAAATAAAGCTGGTAGAATGGCCCTGACAATCACCTGACTTGAATCCAATTAAAAATCTATGAAAAGAACTAAAGTTCAGAGTTCATAGAAGAAGCCCACGGAACCTTTAAGATTGACGTTAAAGAATGGGGCAAAATCACAACTGAACAAATATTTAACATTACACACGTCATATTCGTTGCAAGCTGAGGAAGCTGCATAGTGTTCAGGCCTCGCACAATTCTCAATTGGCTCTGGATTCATAACTAAATAAGTAGAAGTCATTTACCATTATTGGTTGGGTGTGGGGATAATGGAAAAAAAAAAAACATTTTAACAGGAGAACTCGTTCAAGACCGAGTTGCTAACCTGTATTTAAGTAACTATGTTAAATAACACTGAGCACTTTATCAGCTATGCAATTTACTTGTCATTTACAACTACAGTCTTGATTTGAGAACTGTAAGATTGATAACTGTTAGAATGAATTTTCAAGGAGAGCCAAGTGCCAATTAAACAAGGTGCCCATGTGTTTGTTTTAACTATATGCCAAAGCAGAAAGAAATATCTACAAAATATTGTGTCCCATCCATAAGGTAACAGATTTTTTTTTTTTAAAACCATATCGGTTTGTATGTAGAGCCAACGCTAGGGTTATATTCGGGATATGCTTAATTGTGCAAATATGTGCATGTAATCATGTGACAAATAGTATAACCTTTAACCAATTACACAGACGCGTGTATAGCTGTAAAGCACCAGCTCATATTTTATATATCTACGACAGGTTAACACAATCGACCTACCGCAATTATATAGCTTGCCAAATTTTTATTTCCCCCAGCAAACTTGTTACATTGTAACAAAATGACACTTTAAGTGGCTTTCCCAACAGATGTATCAGGTTTGTGATTTCAGGTGCTAGTACAGTTGCAATAACCAATATTCTAGGTCTTGTGCAGTAACAGTGCCACTTTCAAATTGAAAGCCCTAATATGATTTACCAATGTGTTCTTATTTATAATTTGAACCTTCCCTATTTTCCCCAAAACAATAACAGACGTCCAATAAATAAATAAATGGCAATTATTGGATTTTAACATGGTTTATTTTCCAGCTCTGCAAGGACTGTTTTGCTCTGCCGTATTTGTATACAGTATATGGGATATCTAACTTTTTAAATCGCATACATAAAATTTAGTTGTACAAGACCGGGTCACCACAGTTCTTACAAGAGGCAAAGTGATGCAGAGGCACAACTGTGTAATACAACTGGATTCTTCCTGTAATTAGATTTTCAAAACATACATAGTTACAAATTCAAGAAAAGTTTAACGCTCCCCCCCCCCCATATTTCGTGCAATGCAACCAGAATATTTCAACTGTATGCCAGGTGTAAAAGTGTACCCCACATGAAATGTAACTTTCCAATAGATCAAATATCCCTTTTAAAAACACCAGCAACCGAACAAGGTTTTTATTTTTGCTGCATAAAATGATATAGTTCTACTACGTATCTCTATACATAGATGACATATCCAGATTGATTTCAACCCAAATGCCAGCTACATCTTATATATGTATATATATATATTTTTTAATATAGGTATACAATAAACAGTTTTTTATACAACCTGACTGAGCTTGTGGTTAGAAATATTAATTAAAACTGTTAAACTGTACCATAATTACATTATAAGCTTTGGATGGATAAGTATTCAACAGTAAGGAAATATTACTTTAGCTATCAGGGAGAAAACCTTGTGAAAATAGTTTAAAAAAAATATTCTTAAGGTTAAGAGCAGACAGAATAAAGCTGCTCGTAATACTGGTATAGCACTTGAGGATTGTAAAGATCTCTGAGGAATTAATGTACACTACATAAAACTAGGTCTTAAATTTTCATTAAATTTAAAGCTTTTCCATATAACTTATTACTTTGTTGCAGGAAATAATATGGCCAGAGCTGTATAGTCCAACAATCACTGAAACATTCCTGTCACACTGTGCATTAGGCTTCAACCAAGGCAGTATAGGGTATATACCCACTAGCGATGTTTTAAATGCATTTTTATATTTAATGCATTTTACATGCATTTTTAACTTTTGCAAAACACACGTAAATGGGTGTTAATGTCACTTATTCCATTTTTGTGTGTTTCCGCATACTGAAAAGGCTTCAAACGCTAATAAAAATGCAAATATCTAACTAATGTTAAAAAAAAGAAAAAAGCATTCGACACACCAGTGGGTATGTACTCTAAGACAGGCTTAGGCTTTCCAACCATTGGAGAACTACCTGTTCTAACATACCATGGTGAGCAGAGCATCCTGTAATTTGTAGTTCCCCAACAGCTGAACAGCAACGGGATAACCACCACTGGAGCCAAGTAAATTTCACACACACACACACACACACACTATAAAGCAACCAAGTGACATGGTTCAAATACATATAGTGTGCATCTAGAAAAGACGGGTAATTGTGCAATTTAAAAAGCACTATACAGAGTTAAACAGAAGAATGAAACGTTTTCTGTTTATCTCTGAGGCGTACATTACACAGACAATTCATTTCAATAGACTAAAGCTATTTCCACCCATCTCTGGTGTGTATTTAAATGAGTAACAATACCATAGCAGCTAGTGAGGGAAAAGGTCACATTCTCTAAATCCACAAGCACGGATTCTGGACAGGTAAAGAACTATTTAACTACAGATATGGGAGCTATGCATAAAACTATTTAGCATGTCCAATACTTGAGATGTGAAATGGTCAACAGTATTGCCCACAGTAAGTACTAGATTATAACATACAAAGCAGTTAATTATGGTAGGTATCAGGCACAAATTCTTTGCAGTGCACATTACATAGCAAAACATTGCAACATAAGTCTCACTTTCATGATGCACAAGATCATGCCACTTCCCTGGTAGCGTTCCTCATTGCAATATTAGACCTCTGTATTCAAACAAGGTCAGTCCAACTAAAAAAAAAGGTATAGTTGAGGTCGCATTACATTATTATAAGTAAGCAAGCTTTCATTTAATTAGATCTCTCAAATAAAGCAAGCATGTTTAGGCGTACCAGCTGACATAGTACCTTTCCAATCTGTCATATAGGTGAATCACATGCTCTAATCTTTACGTCACAGATTAATAGAAAATGGCAAGTGGCATCTACAATAGACACTCAATTTAAATATAAAAACAATTGCACAGAATGCTTACCTACTATTTAATCACTTACTGGGCAAAATTCCTGTTTTACATAATTTGAAAGTTCCGATGATAAAAAGTATCAACTATATTAAGTTGTTTGAATCCATTTAAATAAACCTACTTCTTGAAAGTACTTGCATAAAAATAAACTCTCTTTGGAGTATAAGCTTTAGGATTGTGTTCTTCCAGTTAGGGAAAATAGACTTGATGACAAATTTATAAGTCAAGCTTTCTTACACAAAATAAAATATTTTTTTTTTTTAAAAAAAAGCAATTTTCACGTAAAACAGATCATTTAAAGATACTCTATAACAACTCATTTTTAGATAGTCTTCTCAATTTGCCAAATGACAATACTAGACACATTTACTGATAATTAAACGCTTGCTTAAACATACAAGAAATCATGCTTATGTGCCCAAGAATCCATGGGAAGATCATGTGTACCACTTATTTGGGACGCAAATATAAAAGAAATGTTTACAGATTTGCGTGAATTTACATAGATATAAAACCTTATTATTTTGTGGACATTGTTCCGTCACACGAGCAGATGACACCAGGAATCTTAGACACAAGTTACCATTAGAGCATACATGTCAACTCCACACAATGGCGGCAGTAATTTCATGCACGCCGCCAATATTCAGCCTATCAATTCACTAGGAACTAGTGACATCACAGTGTGCATCACCCTTGATGAGGTCACTAGTTGAATTGATAGCCTATATGAATACTGGTTCAGCTCACAAAACAGCTGCCTCCACATGTACTGTAGAAAAAAAAAAAAGGTACGCTTTAAATGCTAACAATTCCCCTTCCAACTATTATTACACCATCAACATTGATACTGCAATAAATGGTTGTTTCACCAGTTGTAGTGAATTATTTAGGTGTGTTGCGTTTCTTCTTAAATTTATTTCTGTATGGAAATACATAGGACTTTTTTCTCTCCATTAGATATAGAAGCATCAACCGCAATTAAAGGAAATTATGCTGCGTCTGTATAATTTGTTTCAGAAATTCAGATATGTTCACCATTATTTACTATGAAACCAGAGGACAAAAATAAGTGAATGACAGCAAATAACACAGTCTTTAGTATTTATGCTGGACAAACATATTTCGCATAGAAAAACATTTCTACTGTATGATGACCCCAAGTTTGCACTACATTAAGCTAGAAAGCAGATTTTTAGAGAATGCACAATTACTGCTGTTTTAGAGAGGCTCATATACTTTACATTAATACATTTGTCTGCAATACATTACCAGATTATCATTTCTCTAAACTAGAATAAAACGAAGAATAAAAACAAAAGAGGCACTTAAAGCAAATCACAAAGTGGGCGGTGGGACTTATGGCTAGACTTAGTAGATGAGCAGTGCCCACAGCTATTTACTAAGAGCTGAAAGAGCCGAAAGAATGACTTGGGGGGACAAAGTGCCAAATTCCACATATATGCCTGCTAATCAAAAAGGTTTATTAAGCTAGTAAATTAGAGGAGTAGATTTCTATTTCATGGGAGCACTTGGTCAGTTTTGCAAACACTCAGTAATACGAGTTCAAGTTAAATGTAGTTAGAAAGGTCATAAAAGTCTTATCTGGACTGAGGTACATTTACTCAAAACATAGAGATTTGTGACACTAAGTGGTATCAAACAAGAACCCGCTTACTTGCTCTCCGTTACTGTCAAGTCAGCAGCACCATCTGCTTCTGTCAGTAAATGAGAATAAGCCTTGTTACATTGTGCATTAAACTTGGTGGCCACAAAGCTGCGTTTAAACATTCTTACACCAAAACGACTGAAACAAAAGGTCTCTATGGTTCTGCAGTTTAAAAACTCTGTTTGCCATATTGATGTCACCACAATAATTCTTGATAGACAATTAGAGTTTACTCCTGAATTAAATATGGCGTGATTCATTTTTACTCTTTTCAACAACTAAGAAAAAAAACCACAATAAAAAAAAAACCAGCAAAAAATAAAATAAAAAGGAAGCTGTGTGAATTTCACATCATTAACTAACCACTTGTCTAATAGTTATCAGTATTGAAGAAACTGAAAATGAGAAAGGATCCTTGCATTTAATGAGTCTCCTGCGTCTTTGCTATGATGCTTGATTACAAAAAGACGGCAGTTACTGATAAAAGCTCCAGGACAGAAAGTGCTTGACGAAGTGTGTTTGGTGAAGAGTACAAGGGCAGAAGATGCTCTGATGAAAATCATTATGCAGGGGAGGGGGAGAAAAAAAGTTAATTTTATGATAAAGTGTTCAAAGATGTTGCCATAAGCAGAAATAAAAAGCATTAATCATGTTTTCTTCAACAAAGTAGGTTATTATTTCCAGAGTCTGCATCATTAGTGTTGGTTTTAGAGCAGTATTAACTCGATATAATTATTGTTTGTTTCGATTTCTCTCCTGTAAAAAAAAAAAAAAAAAAGTGTTAACCAAGATAATTCCCTGCAAAGATAATATTGCAATCAAACACATACATGATAACTATATAATATATATATATACTCTATAATCTAACAAGTCCCTTCCAGATTGTCAGTCAGTTTATATTAATGACAGCTACATGTTCATTCCAATGATGTATGAAATACAGTGGAAGAAATCGCCTTATTATTAAACCTGTTAAAGATGTATTGATTAATGTTTTGGTAAAGTTGAACCTCAGGAAAACACACTGGATTGCTTTAGTTCTGAACAAAATTTGGTTCATTATCCTGTTTTAAGTGCATCCCTTGCATATAAGTTATAAGACTTTGGTCCACTAGCATTCTTGCAAACTTGTACATTTTCAGTCCAATAATACTATAATTATAGATGTTTCACACGATAGAGGCAACCATTCTGGGGGCAGGAGCGATTGCCACGAGAATTCATCCAAATTGGTAGCCTCAATGATAATCGTTGTATACCAGCAGCTAGTGTAGAGCAATGGGGAAAGAAGCCCTGCTAATCGCTGCAACACGATATAGCCCAAGGCTAAATCAAATTATGGGAGGTGTATTGCTAACTACCTCGATATCACTCCACTAACTCTGGGTTAATTGAGCAAATCAGACCATGCAAAAGTAACCCCTTCTATAACTAGCAAAGTGGCAGAAGCATCCAGCGAGACGCCAACACGCGTTACGCTGAGTGTGCTTAGTCTTGGCAAGATTTGGCAAGACTTTGTGCTTAGTCTTGGCAAACTCTCAGCGAAACGTACGTTGGAGTCTCGCTGGATGCTTCTGCCACTATGCTATTTATAGAAGGGGTTACTTTTGCATCGTCTGATCTTCTCAATTAAACCCAGAGTTAGTGGAGCGATATTTAGGTAGTTAGTAATACACCTCCCATAATTTGATTTAGCCTTGGACTATATCGTGTTGCAGCGATTAGCAGGGCTTCTTTCCCCATTGCTCTACACTAGTTGCTGGTATACAACGATTATCATTGAGGCTACCAATTTGGATGAATCTGAGGAGTTTTATTCTCTCTATTAGTTATCTTTGAGCCATCATCTCCACCCATGCTATTTCCCAATTACATTATATATCTATGGCAATGAGTGCATCCAGCCAGTTTTAATCACACGTTGTTTTTATTATGGATATCTAGTATAACTCGCTGTTTTAGTGAACAATAAAAGTTATATTTTAAATTCTTGATTCCACACGAATTATCATATTTCAGTGAGCTCCAGTGCACCTAATTATCTTCCTCTGACCGTCTTTTGTTCATATGTATATTTCAGCAATAGGTTGCACCCCCTTTAGTTAAATTGTTACAGGTTTTTACCTGCCTATATTACTATAGTGGGTTGGTGATCTTCACTAGTGCGATAGGATTATTTTCCTTTTTTTCTCTGCTTCTTCTAATATATGATCCCTTAATTAGCCATTCTGACTGTTCATCCACCTTCTTGTAAGGGCATACCCCTGAGGGGGTTGTTTTATGTGGGTAGTGCACTACACACTGGTTGTTCATTTGGGTGCTGCATGCTAAATAAACACTTGTATCTTTTATAACATTATATGTTGCAGCAGTCTGCACTATGATTTTGTTTATTGTCTTTTCATGAATTCCAGACTCATCTTGCATACCATTTCGGGGAGAGAAGATTATTGATAATCACCAAATACTCATATCGGGCATCCTGTGTGTTTTGTGGTATGGAGAATTTGATTAAGATGATATCATACCTATTTGACTGTATTCACCACTAACTCTTATATCAGAACTCCTACATAGGGACTCATATCTTGAGTAATTCAGTCCCTACTATAAAAACTGTTGTGGAGCACCGTTCCTATATGTTTCCTATTTGTTCATCGAGTGTTTCTTGCTCTGGTAGATTGGAGCAATTCATATAAATGGTTGCTAGACACATATCCATTGTTTTTGCGCTGTATATCACTAAGTTTTTATTTTTCATTTAATATTCCATCAAAGCCAAATTCCTAAACAAATGCTTCATGATTCGGTGTGATTACAACTGTAAGCTGTAGTAGGAAGCCACCTACTGGTGTATGCGCAAGCAAGACAATTCACAATGTTCTTTCATGCATATTCAACAAATTGGTTGCAAGCTTGATTTGTTTAGCCATAATCAAACTGCATATTTTATATAATTCTGATGACTATATTTTATACATACATGGTTGACTGCAAACCATGCATGAGGTAGAATAGATTTAAAAAAAACTGATAAAGATTATCTGTATTCATATTAAGTAGACTGTCAATATTTTAACCAACACCAGAAGATATTTCAGTGTTACAGCTTTAGAAAGGAGTTTGTGGTATTTTGCTGACCCAAGGATGTATCACATTAATCATAATAACCAGGATTACCCCCTGCGTGGCTGTGTCCAAAATTGTATAAAACAGCACTGGTTTGTACTGAAATGTATCATTCTGTTTTTTCTGACCTCTTGATCACTGGTACTTTCAACCAGTGTGAACTGTCCTTCAGGGCACTCAGGGCACAAACATCACCTGCTTCAAAGACCTGCTTGACAACTTCTTCCATGCTGAAATTCCTGTGACCTACAGATTAGACCCAACTCTAATTCATTCCCTGTTGTACTGAGGTTTGGACCCAGCTTTCCGGTACCACCACTCTGCACACTACCCAGCCGTTTAAGCCAGTGTGATAGGCCAGGGGGGATCCATCCACAGCAACCCTGATCTATAAGAAGTGGTCAGGGGTTCCTGCCCAGGTTCACCAGCAAGGGGGTACACTAGTAGCGACAGTTACCCACAAGGAACGCAGTTCTGGATGTCGTGAAGGAGTCCAGTGGTGGCAGCATATGTAAGTCCCTCCTAATGTGGTTAGAGGGCGCATTTGGAATAAAGAAAGGGAACGGTGGCAAAGTAAGCCCAGCCGGTTCCCAGCATCAACAGAAAGGGTGGCATAGGCCGTCCATCCTGTCACATCTTCTTACAAATGCAGTTCTGGGCATCGGATCATTCTCACTCCGATTTGTGAGGAGGGGATTAATATAAAGAAAAAAAAAAAACCCCTCACATTTTGGTGTATATTATCCCAACCCCAATATATTCTTTAGAGAAAATACTCTCGATACCTCTTCTGTATATTAGATTTAATGTCACTTAAGACAGAATGGTCAAGGTAGAACAGACCACCTAATAAACTACTTTAAAAGAGGTGATCATCATACAAATATGATTGATAAGACCAAACATTGTATTATGTTTGTGTCCAGCCTTTCCTCTCCCTAGATGACATCAAAATCATCATCCACACTAGTCATCTCCCACCTTCATTATTGCAATCTCTTCCTCTATGGCCGGACTCTCCCATGTCTGTTCCTCCTGCAATCTATCCTGAATGTGACGTTGAGATTAATCTTCTCCCCTGTGCCTATCTGCAAAGCACCTCCATTGGCTTCCCATTCCCTCCAGAATACTATTCAAGCGGCTTACCCTCACCTATAAAACCCTGTTTAACACCTCCCACTCCTAAATACTCCTCTACTCGTCCAGGCCATTCTGTCAATGACAACTGCAGCTCCTCCCCTATTACGACCTCACACCCCCAGCTTCAGCAACCCAACAGAATAATGACTCCACTGGCCAGATTATAAAACCTAAAAGCAATTAGGAGCAGATCTGATCCATCTCATATGTGATTATATGGTTCAGCAGGTATTGCAAATATAATCAATTTGGATTAAGCTTTTTCCACCACGTTGTGGACAATCATCACCACGTTGTGGATAGAAAATATGGTCTATTAGTGTTTAATTTCACTTCACTCTGGTAGAATAAGCAAGACAGCAGTTCACTCATTAAAAACAAAATATTCACCAACACAATAATGATGCCACTGGAAAGTTAATAAATATGCAGAATAAATGCTTGGCATTACCAAGGACATTGATACTAAAGGATATTTCAGTCTAATATAAATACCTTTCACTATTTCCAGATGTTACTTATTAAATATTTGAGTCACAAGCTTACACTTGTGTATTTAAAAGAGATTATGTATATGTCTCATATTCAGAAGGGTAACAGACATGTAAAGTTATTTTTCATGTGTAGAACATTTTATACAGTTAGAAAAGAAGCCACAAATAAAAGATGAATCAATGAGTCAGTTATTTAAAACTATTTATTTGCAAGTGACTGCAAGTCACTATATGACGCGTCTTCTGTTTGTGCATGAGGGCTCTTCACACAGCCACTAGTGTGGAATGGAAGTGGGAGGTCGCTTGTAACAGGCATCACTGCAGAACAACCCCATTAAACATATGGTCAATCTAAATGAACAGATGACAGACCACAGATGCAGAATGGACTAACTTCTTATACCACCGGGTTCAGCTGCTGAGTGCCCATGTTAGAATGGAAAAACCTTGTACACCACCTTAAATACAATTAAGCACAACCATATTGTTTTTCTAAGTGAGAATATAACACCTATTAATGGTTCATACATCAAATCATAAGTAAAAAGAGTTCCTGTTATTATTTATACATGGGTAAAAGCAGCTAAAAGTTTGACTATCAGAGTAAGATAAATTTCACCATATAATCTTTATGGTGTGTTCTGGATTATAATTATTGACACTATCTACTGTAGTATTCCCCTTCTTAGATACGCTGGATCTTATTAGTATACATTGTGCATTTCCATGGATAAACTGCCATAATGGTTTCATTATTACATGGATTTCATCATTATATAGTTATGTATAGTGACTATTTAAACCTACATCTATAGCACTTTACATTTATTTATGTTCATTTCTTTTCCACGTTATCTGGTGACTTCTATAACGTTTTCATTCATTACAACCGTTGAGTTGCATTGTTCGGTGGTTGCTGAGCAACAGAGATCACATGATTTTCAATGTGATCACGCCTTGTTTCACATTGGCCTTTATCCACTGCCAACGCCGAGTGCTTTGCTTATAGGCCTTTGGTGGTCGTCTACCAATTGTGATTCCCCTAGGTGTCTATTAGCTGCTATAGCTTGGGGAGTATTTTCCTTTAAAAGTTGCATGCAGGTAAAACTCAGCACAGTTAAAAATAATATCATTGATCACAATACAATTCAGATTGAATTTATGTTTAGATTTAGTATAGGACTGGCAAAAAAGGGGAAGACTTTGGTGTGGTTGGTTAGGCTAACATGTATTGCAATAAAGTGGAACATTTCCTGTTTTTAATAAAGAGTACAGCTTGATGTACCTAGAATTGTAGTTTATATTTAAGAGGCAAATTAGAGACAGCAGCCTGAGAGAGACATTTCTACAGCGCCTGCTAAGACTTTTTTTTTTTTTCCTATTTAGAGTACAATACTTAATAGCCTTATAATACTTGGAAACAGAGAAAGCTATATATTATTAATAAAGGGAATGACCTCATTCATAGCCAGATTACATTTAAAGGCTTTGTGTGTTGAATTAAGATTCTATTGATTTTTTGGGGGGGGGGGAACAGACATGGGTTCTTTTAGCAGCACAGTGATAAAACATTTTAGCTGCATTATTCGTGGAACACAGTCACAATTAGAACAGCTCTAGAAAGATATCCCAAATATTAAATTTGTTCTCCTGAGTATAGGGACACCAAATGTGTGTGCATTATGTAAGGTATGCGCCTAGAGATAAAGTTAGATAAAAAGCTGATGTAAATTTATCAGAGGTCAGAAAAACACGTTAAAGGAGCTGAAGGGATGGCGATAAAATACTGAACACTGATTGATCTTACAAGGCTGCTGATTAACAATATATGTATCCCTAGAACAGCCAAGTATCAACATGACACTAGCAACAAAGTATTGACAAAAAAAATAAAAATAAAAAATCTGCTATGCATAGCTAGCATAAGAAGAGAGAAAAAAAAAAGAAAAAAAAAAAGATACTGTTCAAATTGACACACACTTACCCTACGCATGGCTTCCTCCTCTTCTTGACGCTTCTCATAATGTGCAAAGTCATCAAAGATAGAAGTTGTATGCTTGAAAGTCGCAATTATTTTAAGAACTTGCTTGGCTTTTTCTAGGGGTACCTCTTGAGTGTCCCTTGAGTTGGTAACAGGCTTATTATCATTGTTTTCCAAACGAATGTGTCTCAGTTGGTTATTGGGAACGTCCTTGACAAAGACCCATTTAACTTCAAACTTTCCCTTCCACTTATCTTGGGACCAGACTCCAGCATATGCATTATAGTCCACAACAGACTTCATCTCTGCGACACCACAAAAATGTCCACTTCCATTTACACTGAAGAGCAAATAAAGTGGGCCTTTCCCATTCAAAGATCGATAAGCAGCATCCAAACGCTTATTGCCATGTTCAGTACTGCACCATATTGAGTACTTGATAGAACGGTGAATATCGTCCTCAGAGTAGCTTTTGATTATAAACACACGCCCATTTTTTAGACTCCAATCAAAGTCTTTGGGATTATAGTTGCTTATGGCCTTCAGTTTCTCCAGTACAGGGTGAACCTCAACACCACAAGGTGAGGAGTTAACAGGCACAACACCTAAACCAAAGTTCTCATTGCCAGATACACTGTTGTGATTAAAGCCCACTCCCCTGTTCCTAGGTGCCACCCAGCGGTTTTGAAGCTGCTGCTGCACCTGGTGTGTTGGGCCCTGCTGCTGAGGTCCTTGTTGCTGCTGTGGTTGTTGCTGAAGCTGCTGTTGAGGCAGTTGGTTTTGCACCATGGGTAGAGGTTGAGTTAATGGCTGAGGCTGTTGAATTACAGGCTGAGGAGGCATAACTGGCTGGGTGAGGGGGGACTTTACCACAGCCCCCTTGTCATCCCAAGTTCCAATATTAATGTTGTGTTTTATAGGCGGTGGGGGAACAGCAGTGCTACCAATACCCACATTGCCCTTCGGTTTTAATTTAGGCTGAGGTTTTGCTGGCTTTCGAGCAATGGCAGCCCACGAGGTTGGTTTGGGTGCTGAACTGCTAACTGGAGGCACGCTGTTTGCAGCTATACTAGTCAAAGCTGACCCGACAGTTTTTGTTCCAGCACCAGTCATATCGCCACCAATTTTCAGTCCGGTCATTCCTTGCTCAATGCTGTTAATACCTGGCACTTTGCTCAGCGTGTCACTGCCAAAACCAGCTTGCCCATCAGCAATGGCTCTACCGAGGGAACTAGGTGGGTATCCATAACTGCTGCTATATGCAGAGCTTTGCGTTGATTGTCCCTGAGATCCACTTGTCCCCCATGTGGAGAAATCTGCATTCCCAGGAAAAAAATTAAACCCATGCTGGCTTAGGAACGGAGGAGTGTTCCCCAAAGCTCCAGGCTGACTAAACACTCCATCCGGTATGTAGTGGTGTTCCCCATTGCTCATCTGTCCATACAAGTATGGCATTGGTGGGTCTCCCGCAGTTGACCATGCAGCCTCACCAAGGGAGTAAGGAAATCCAATGGATGGAGCATAATAACTAGGCATGTATGGGTCTGACATTGGTGGATAGCTATTACTCTGCAACAGAAAACAAAAAATATTACTTTAACTAGACTTTTTATTTAAAATAGACATATACACACACTTATTTAACAAAGATGTGCTGCATCGGCACACACAGCAAGATTTACTCCAATTTAAATCATGTCTAATCTGTTTTTTATTGGTCTAGACAATCCTTTTGAGGTCACATGTGGGTACTCCGTTAATAAAACTTGTCAATATCAAATTTCAGATATGTACACTTAAAAAGCTGCCCAAAGATCCTGATTAAATGAATCTCATTATAGACGAGTATATAGAGGCAGTTTTCTGCTTGCTCAATCAACATCGTTATTTCTGTGATTTGATATCTTCAGCCACTGTCTTAGAACAGGAACCTGTCCTGTTAGCAGCACTCTTCCATCAGGGTTACAATTGAAAAGCATTAGTACTAGGAATCAATTACTGGGCTTCATAGAAGCCCGTACAAAAGGAGAAAAACTATTTGATAGAGAAGGCCAGATGCTACACCAACACTTCACATTTACTGAGGAATTGATAAATCTGAAAATGTTTAGAATGCCATTCACATGATATACAGTGTAATATCATGTAAATGCTGTTGATTTGCTTCTTTAACAACAAAAACAAATTTGCTTCAAACACAATATTGTATTTCCAATGTATGATAGACTGTTTCAGTATAGGTTACTCTTCCACCAGATGGTCCCTTCAGCTATAACATTATTAATTATTCATTGTATTTCAAAGTCCACAAAAAGTACAATTGTTTTTCACACAAGTAAACATGGAATGAACACCTTGTTTGTCAGTAACATGATACACATATTCTTAACACCGCAAATGAACAGACAAGAGGATCCAGCCAAATTTCCTTAGTACAGAAAGATCTAGGAAATTTAAAATTGTGCTAGGATAGGGGATTGCATGTTTACATATATATATAAAAAATAGAAATTGAATACCATCATTACACTGATGGTTTTAAGCCTCATGGGGTACTTTAGCTGTGTTTACCATGTAGCTTTAGCAAACTGAGTAGTAAAGACTGAGATAGTGTGCCTTTAAAGGAAACTATATTAATCCTGGTAATGAGGAGGGGGGGAGCAAGCCGGTGGAGGCAAATCCACTTTCACAGCCTTTCAAATGGTTGGACTAAATACTGCAGGAGAATACATCACATCAAAACATCATATAGAGTATCTAACAAAGTAAAGTAAACCGGAGGGATTTTTATTTGGTAAGTGATGCTTAAGGTCTAAAGATTTTAAAGAAATAGTTTGTCAAAAGTGGAGTTAGCCTTTAAGTAAAGACTAATTCCACCAAAAGCAAAAAAATTAATAAATAAAATTCTGTTTTGGGTGAAAATGTATTAAATAGAAATTATTACTTATCTATGTTCCAGACATTCACCTGATCTGGCAGGTCCCCCAATGTCTTTTGCTGTCAGGAGGAGGCTTGTCCCGGCAGTGCATTGTTGCTGGACAACACACAGCCTGTATGCTAAAAGACAATCTCAAAACAGGAGATAGGCGAGCATTGCCAGACATCAGGGAACCCAACGGACCTGATGAATCGCAGGACCACATGCAAGTAACATTTTTAGTCATCATTTAAGTGCTTGTTTGAGCATAAAAAGTACACCTAAAATTCTTAGTGTACAGCGGGGTCTAGTGTAGTACAAAAAGCTTTAAATGAAAGCCAAATATGTCGGCGATGCTTGCTGTAAACTCACTGACAACGCAAGTGGTGCAACTGTCCTGATATCACTGCCTATGTGACCTCAAAACAAAACATGATGCCCAATAATTATCTGACTGCAATCATCAGAGCATTATTTCATGTATCTTCTGATGTGGTCCATGGATGATCTGGTCCCATTTGGCCTTCAACCCACAAAACCAGCTTCAGTTCCATCCTCCACATTTCTGACATTGGAAACCCAAAATACAAACTCTGCCTTCGCACTGCAAATATTGGTGCAAACATGAAGGGGATTCCTATCACTTACAACAGGGCTTCATATATTTCCCCAAAAGTCAGGAGCAAGTGCCAAAACTTGAGACCAATTTCTAAGAGCAGAAGTACCCACCTGTGCCTTCTGTCTAAATCCCTGATTATGTATCTCTTATGAGACCAAGAGCTCTGAAATACAGTATGTGAGCGAGTCTGTCAGCGAATCAAAGTGCAGCTTTCATTCTGATTAGCTGCCAGATTATGCTGACCAATGCTTCCACCACTGTAGCAAGAGATACAGGGCCTTTATTTTTGTTGAAACCATCACAATTCTACAGCATCTGTTTCTTTCCTTTATTTTGCTGGTCCCTCTTCCAAAACTACAGTTAAGAGATGCAGAATTCAACTGTAGTCATGGTAGAAAAGGATAAGGGGGTGAGGACTTCACATATATAGGTACCAGACTGTCACTGTGGAGTCATCAATGTAGCAAAGACACAAATTATACATGTTAATTATGTTTTGCTATATTCACAATTTTGTTCAAATTTTAACCTACCTGATTCGTCTGGCTAGTTAAATATGGCTCAAAGTCATCATCGTTTACTGCATCCTTCTGATGCATTGAACCGTTCTGTACTGTAACTGAAAATAAAAAAAGTTAAGTTACACATACAGTCCTCTGTACATATCTTTAATTCAACATAAGTCACAAACATAAAATGTGTTATTCTGCACGGAAAACCTTTTAGCATGATCAGACCACTAAATTTCTTTTGGGTGACTATAAATGTGCTAATGGAAGCTTAAGCAAAAACAGAATAGATACAATAAGTTTTTGAGAACACTTGTTTGGGTAAGCAAAAATCACTATTTCTTTATACACATTTACCAATGCATTAATCAATTACAACCCCAGAAATAAAACTGATGACATAAAATTTAAGGCCTTAGTATCTGGCACGACACAGATTCAAAGCAGTGTCAAATAGGCGACATTACTACAAATACAACAGTGATTTACAATCATACAGTCTACATCTGTCTTTATCCCCTTTAACACATGCATAAACATGTGTTTTTAGAATAGAATATGCATTGTAACAGAGTCAAATTAGTTATAATGGTAAGCATTCCCAGATATGAAGCCAGGAGTTCTCCCCAGCACCTACTTTCCAGGTGCTCTTACTTGCCACCCGGCTCTTGGAGCCCAACAGAGCCCTATTATAATAAAATAAACCACTGTTCTTCCAAACAGAACAAGCACTATGGGAGCACTACAGCCAACAGTGAGTGTTAGACCACTGACCACCAGTCTGACCAGTCCTGGTAGGTGGGGGCAATAACCTCCCAAATGTTTTAATATTATTACAAAGTATTACAACTACCCTCACCCGGCTACTTAATACCACCGTCTGCCAAAATTTTCTGGGGAGAACACTGAAGCCCCTGCTGATTCAACCGCCAATAAAAAGTAAGAAGCTCTGTGTCAAAGTCTGTTCCACCAGCTGGCCAGTCAAACAAGTGATGATTAACTTGGGATCCAAAAAAGGGTAACAACTAGAGAACCAACACATGCTTTGACAGTTAGACATTACCTATTGCTAGACAATATAAATTATGTATTGACCCACTTTCAAATTTACAGTTACCAAAGATATGCTAACTATTTAATAGAGCTCTACTGCAAAGCTATGGCAGGACCTAGCTGTGTTTGGATTGCACTCCCTGCTTCAGTTAATAGTGATGCAACCCTATTTGCTATACTTGGGGCGCATTCAATTTAAATGGTATTGGTGACATCCCCTTTAAATATAAGTCAACCTAAAATTTAGTTAACACCTTCCTAACAAGTTCTGTAAGTGTCTCATGTTACACATGCTAGCGCTCCAACCATTATCCCTTGTTGACAACCAGGAGAAAGGGAGTGTTCAAACTGTGCTGAGTTCCGTTCTAACACTGACTGGTCAGGGCCATCAGTTCAATCTGCACATTTTAAAACTCTCAGTGTGGTATGAACTTAAACAGCTTCATGTTGTCAAAGCAGGAAAAAGTAGTTGTTGACGTACTGAAAGGGGTGAATTCTGCCAAGGTGCAGGGGTCCCTAATATGGGAATCTCAGAGCTCTGCTTGCTAGTAGGAGGTTTTCTTTTCTTGCGTCAAATTAGAACAAATTACAAGAAGTGTCGTGTCAGAATCAAAAATACACTGTTTGTCTGAACATGGGTAGCTATCTCTTGGAATCACGTGCCATGTTCACAGATTACAGTCACAACTTATTTGTTTGCAGTAAAGACAGCTTAATAGACTGGAAGAAAAAAAAACAATTCACGTTTGACCTACAGAACTAAACATTTTTCTTACTCAGATTGAACCTTGTGTAAATATTGTTTAGTATTGCAACACTGTTCTAGAACATGAATCAACAAGAACATGTGAAAAGAAAACTTTGCAGCTGTGAGCGTTCATGAACAAAGAAACTCCCAATAGCTACAGTGTAAAACAGTTACTAGGATGTAATAAAAGATGGGGAGTAACTGAACTGACAACTTATCTAACATAGACGGGTCTATTAGAAAGGATAAGATAATCAGTACTTCCCAGCTAAGTGCGCAAGTGTAAACAAGTGACAGCAGCATAATCATTCAGCTCTTTAATACCTACAGTAGCAGAGCAAACATTAGAGGGTTAATCACTGCTGTACCGCTACTATAACAGTGGCCACAGGTTTAGGACATGCATTCATGGGCAGTTGTGTTACATTGTCATTCATTAACCATATGGCAAATACACCTTAAACAGACTTAAAAACAAAGTTGTGGCCTGTTGATCACCACGAGGAACACTTTGCCTTCACCCACAGTCAAACAGTGGAAAGACCCTGCATGGTGATGAAAGAAGTACAGTGAGTATAGACAGTAATGCTCTTAGTGATCAACAGATTACAATTTTGTTGTTCACATAAATTGTGTTCATCTGGTAAACCAAACACAGTGTATCATGAGCAGACATGAGTCCACAAGTAGGCTGTTGGAGCTTACTCTGCTACAAACTAGGAGAGAGGTATTATCTGTTTACTGAGCAATGTGAATATACTGTAAAAACAATCTAAAAAATATAAATAAAAAATGAGACTCAATAGTATATTCTCCCTGTATTTGCGTAGATTTACTCCCACAAGTCTAAAAACATACTGGTAGGTTAAATGGGTTCTGACAAAAGCTATTGTGTGTGTGGTAGGGAATTTAAGTTGTAAGATCCAATGGGGCAGGAACTAATGTGAATGATGAATAATTTATGTACAACGCTGTGTAATATGATTTGGACAATATAGACAATGTTTAATTTGGGAACCCTAGACTTTCAGCTAATGTAAGGACCATGTAAGAGCTAGGATTATGATTGTTAGGCTAAGGTTGAGGTTAACATTTGTTTATTTTTTTCAATTTATTTTTGTAAAATATGACTCAAGAGATATCTGGATCATAATAACTTAATTGAAGCAAGGGTCTCTTGTCATCCTGGGAGACAAGCATGTTAAGGTAGAATCTCTTGTGCATACAAGGTTTTATTATTGGGAAATATAATGGTGATATAACACATTGGCACATGGTTGCAAAGAAAGTATCCCCCCTGCTTCAATATGGCATCCACATTGGGAAACGCTGAATTCACATTAATGCTGTGTTTTAGTGCTCAAATGCGTGGAAACCTGGTCAATAACAACCTGGCTGCTGGTACATCAACGCCTGAGTAAGAAACGGTCCCTGTGCCAGATCTACACCCCACAAAATTCACTGATTGTATATGCAAGAGCCCTGACTGTGATATTGTTACATGATAGTTCATGGGAATAATATATTATATATATTATATTGCATATACACAAACAGGTGTACGCAAACATTTGAGCAAGCCTGATCAAATACAATGTTTCGCAATTGCTAAATGAAATGTTATTACAATCTCTGTGGGGTGCAAACTTATACAGGACATATTTCCACGCATTTAAAATGCGCAACTACTATATGCTGACTTTAGCCGATTAGATTTGTTGCTAAAAACAATGAATGTGGCAAAAACAAAACGTTTGGGCATTTGGCCAGAACTTGGTAACACCTGCCTTGGCAGAAATCACAGCTTCAAAACATTTTTCGCGCTAAGAACTTTATACTCTAAAAAAGATTTCCCACTCTTCAAAACCAGAAATATTCATAGGTCTTCTTGCATACACTGCATGTTTGAGATCTTCCCATAGATTTTTAATTATATTCAAATAGAGACCTTTAAGATCATTTCAAAACCTTAATCTTTTGGTCCTGTAAGTATATGACCAATTCTGAGGTAGGTATTATATAGTTTTGTTGAAATATTTTTCATATTTCCTACTTAAGTTTTTTTCACTGACAATGAGAGATTAGCCTCTAATATTTGATGGTATTTAGTTTAATCTATCTTTCCTTCACTAATGCTTGTACTACTGACTGCCACATAAATCCAAAGCATAATATATTTACCCACATGCTTAACAGTTGGCAAGGAATTCTTGTTTCATCAGCCCACAGCTCTTTCCTGTAAACTTTCTGACTTACCCAAGTAATGATTTAATACTTTATACATTGACTTGTGATAAAAGATTCCTTCTGACAACTTTTCCATGTAGATCATTTTGTGTAGGGAACTATACTGTGGACTACTGCACCGATGTCACTGACACCTTTCTACGGGGCTTTTGGGTTCTACTTTGCATATCTGACCAGTTTACAAACAGCTGTATGCCATTTTCATGGAATTTTTCTGGTCTTGCCTCAACATCACCAGTTCCCATTAATCACTTCTCAATGTTGTTTCTAACAGAGGAAAATCCGAGCGTGAAGCAATCAGACGTATCTTTTTATATCCTTCCCCTGCTTGGCAACAGTCAACTGTCTTTGTTTTAAAGTCCTCAAGTAGCTGGTTAAAGCAGTCCATGGTTGTTGAATGTAGGCATAGGTGTTCTATCACATTGTCTTTCCCCTTGCTTAAGAGTCAGAGCCGAGGGGCGAGGAGACTCATCTGAAAAAGTGCCAAAAGTTTTGCATATGCGATATTTCCTGTTTTATTTGTTTTTAAAGCTCTTAAACTCAGCAAATAGTAATTGTGTGTGTAATATCTCTTACACAGCAAGGGGAAGAAAGAATAAATTACCACTGCATTCAGCACTAATTTTAAGTGCATTTTTCATTTAATAAGCTGAAGATTGCAGGCCACATTACATAAAGCTTGCAGTAACCATTACACAGGCGCACACATCCGCCCTCCTCACAGCTGATAATTCTCTGCGCCTCACACTACTTTTCCAATACCAAACAAGTTAGGCTGCAATTGTTAACCTGCATTAAAAATGTCTTTAACTGAAGACAATTATATCACTTGGAAAACAAGTGTGAAAAACTGACGTAGATCACTTCATCGTGAACAAAAATCACGTTGACAAGCATATGTCAGTGTCAAGCCTGGAATGTTAAAGGAACATCTGCTTATTAGTAAATATAAATAAATATGCAACAAATTTCAGGTGATTGCATCACTGAAATATATAATTACTGTTGAAAAAAGAACCTCATAACACTATAAATTAAGACCACATTCATTTATCAGACCTGCTTCTAAAAGAAATCAAATCACTTCAATTGCTGAAGTTGCAAACTTTTATTCTCAGACATGTCTATTTTTAATTATTTTAATTACTTTGTAATTTCAAACTGACAAATATTTAAGATTTGGGAATGAAACATGTTTGAGGATCTGTGACATAAGAACATTTCTTCATTTTCCCCCCAAAATTATATAAAGCTTGTACACTACAGGTGAAATTACTATATAGAATTGCTATTTGCAGATTGGAAACCCTTCTTCCTTTTATTGTTTTGACAGTTCAGCTGTGCGTTTCTATATATTGTAGGTGCAGCCATTATACATTGGTGAAGATTTCTAAATTATTCTATGCTTATTGTGCAACTAACATTCAAGCTACACTTTGGGGTCCATATCTATAGCTAATGCATTCAGACATTTTAATATGCAGTGGCTACAGGAGAGAGTAATGTAAAAAATAAGCTTTTGAATATCTATCAGATAAAATAATTCCCCACTGAATATAAACAAATAAGAAAGATTACTAAGGAAGCATTATTTTGAAGTTCTTGTTTATAGATTTATAAAAGAAAAACACTCACATACCTTTGTTTCCCTGTCCTTTAGGTCTCTGCAACAACGTGGAAAAAGAAAGAAAAAGGTCACTGGAATTAAATACACAGAAAATTCTTTAGAAGTTAGAACAACAGACACACCTGTACTTCACAATATCGTCATAAAATGATTTATCTGTTAATCCTGATTCTTTAGCTCATTTGAGAGGGGAGACTGTATTAATACCATTCATAGTTCAAATAGCTATGTGTTTTAAGACATGCGGATATTTTAAAAGCATTTAAAAAATCTACTTATCTGGAATAACAGGGAAAAAAAACATTGTAAAAAAACACAGTAATATTAACACATACAGTTGCAACCACAAGCTTATATATACACAAAAACACAAATTGAAATGAAAATAAACTCAAAACAGGGATCCTTATTTTAACTCTCCATCCAAGTGAAAGGTTGATGAGTAACATGAGAAAATGCACTCAATACTGCACATTATATGGAATTAGAAGTCAATGAGGAGTTCTGTAACCATATAGAAGCATAAGGCTGTAGGATGAATGTTGACAGGATGCAGAAATCTAAAGTGAAGTCTAATACACATGAAAATGCACAGTATGTGCTGCATTATTCCTTATATACTACACAGATGTCCTAAATAGGACACCAGAACTCACTATTCATACATAAATTAGTTACAAAATATACATATATTAATAATTGTGCATTACATATTGATATACATCAGTTCCACTATTTATATTTAAGTAAAAAAAATTGTTTAAAGGCGATAAATACTGCCAATAATTCAGCCCATATATTAATCAATAGCTGACCACACACAGGAGCCCATATCCTGTCACACAGCTGGACTGTTGTGCACATTGGTCACACACATTAGCCATACATCCATTCAGCGCTCAGACAAAGTGGGCAGGTCCAGATTCATTGAATCTGTTACTGAAGTCATAAAATGACCAAATAGAAGCAAGGGAGGTTTCTGTCTTCCCAGAGCTCACCTTAGTATTTTCAACCCAATTAATTTCTATCCTTGCTTTGGGACTACATCTAATACAATACCGGTCCAATGGCCCAATACTGCAGCATGTGCGGTCATCTTAGAGCTGCATTGCTGCCTAAAAAAAATATATTTTTCTAAAGTGGGCTCTCCCCCTAGTCACAAAAAAGGGGTGTGAGCGGGAGGACATAAGCCACAATCTCTATATTGCAGCTTGCGATTGGTCCTTCTGCTCACACACAAGTCCCATCCACTGGGGTAACAGCTGGTGGGGGGACACTTTAGGAAAAGATTTTCCCAAGTAGTAATGTAGCTTTCAGTTAGCAGTTTAGGATATTAAATTACCTTGCACAGAAATATGACAGCATGCAGTGAACCACTGTTAAGTAAAAGGAAGGATAGGATGGGATACTTCACCCTCCTCTACAACACATGTAAGTTTTCTCAGTTGTAGCTCTACTAGTATTTCCCAATCTATGTAAACTTTACTAAAGCCCACAAGTATATTTTCAATAGCAATAGTTAGAAACCAAATAATACAATAAAGTAATGGAATAACAGTGGGTATATGAATATTTTTTATTTGATAGTCAACTAGTCCGTACAGGTTTCACATGCAAATTTTAGAACAGGGGGAGTGGGACTATACTGCGTATGTAGCTAAACACAGAACAATGAGTTAGCCTGGTGCAGTAGCAATCAGTGCAGACACAGGCCTCCTCCGGTTACCTGATCCACGCTGGTCGCAGACATTCTCCCGTGGAGCCACAGATGATCGGGTGCCGCCGTGTGATCCACTCCCTACACACCCTGTATCTCACCCTCCAGCTGCTCTCTCGGGTCTAGGCGTATACCTACGGGACGTGTGTGTATAGGCCTGGAGGAGAGTGTCTTCATATACACTGGGCTATGTACACCATGTAAGGGCAACAACTACTGCACCGTGTACACAGAGACACATACACATCACATAGATCGCTATACAGACATTGGTGGCGCCGTGTCCTGTATATATGTAAGATGGATGAGATTCACCAGCCGTATTATATATAGATATATATTTATGTATATGTGTGTATACACCTACAGGGCACTAATGTGGCGCTGTGTATGGGGACACACGGGGAGCGGTGGGGACCTCGGTGGTCTCCTCTTTCTGGCGCTCCTCGCCCCCCGGCTCTGACTCTTGCTCTGGACGGGCTCTCTCCTCTCCACAATGGCGGACGAGGCCTCGCACTCTCACTTCCTCTCCGGAGCTCCCTGACCTTCCGCCGTGACGTCAATCTCGAACCACTTCCCTGTCATGTGACCGAGGGGTGGGCGTGGTCTAGTCTCAGGTAGTGTCAGTGATATGACTTGTGTGTGCAGCATCAGAGGCACTGGGACTTCTTTACACTTACTTTAATAAGTCTTGGGGGTATTATAATAAAGCTATACAACCTGCGTAGAACTACAAATCCCAGCATGTTAGGATATATAAAGCAGCTTCATCTGATACCAATAATAAGATACAGAGAATCTGCTGCTCTCCAGCTGTTCACTACATGTGTAGCACGCCTTGATAGCCTCAGTGTTAGGAAGCTACAGCAAGTCACTAGACTAAGACAGTATGTGCCTGAGTCATTAAGGAAAGCAAAGCATAAAAAAAGTAGTAAATTTGCACCTTGGCCAAACCATGTTGCTTTGGAGGGGGAGGTAAATTTAAAATCTGAGTACAGATTTATAGTTGGGAAATGGCGTGTCCTAGATCTTTGAACTTTAAATTTCAGTGTAAAAATAAAGCTATCAAGCAGCCAGTATTTTCCTTATGTGCAAAATATTAAACTAATTTGCATTTATTGCATTGTAACATGGTTTGTCCAGGGGCAAACTTGCTTCTTTTTTGCTTTGCTCTCCTTAATGACTTAGGCCCTCTGTGGAAGTGTGTATGCACTCATGACAAGCTGTGTAGGCAGATCTTAATGGAGTTTAAAGAGTCACAGGGCCTGAGTCATTAAGGAGAGCAAAGCATGAAAAAAGGAATAACATTTGCACCTGGGCAAAACCATGTTGCATTGAAAGGGGAGGTAAATTTCAAATGTGGGTACAGATTTATAGTTGAGGTAGGGCATGTCCTAGATCAACTTTAAATTTCAGTGTAATAATAAAGCTGTTATGTATTGGTGTGTTAAATGAAAAAACAGCCAATATTTTACTTATGTGCAAAATAATAAACTAATTTGCACCCCTTGCATTGTTACATGGTTTGTCCCAGAGAACATTTACTCATTTTTTTGCCTAAATGACTCAGGCTCTATATCTAAAGAGATTGCTAACGTAACTTATTGGTAGTGTTTTTTTTTTAATTAGGATACTTGTGTTGTTTTTCTATTTTACATGTGTTTTACCAGTAGTAGCCCGACACTCCAGCCTACATGATAACAGCTTTGCACTACTGTGCATGTTACTATTTGTTAGTGACAACCAGGGGAGTCTAGTGTAACAGCAATGAATCAGACAATTGTGACAGGAGAGGAGCTTAGGTGGAAGCAGGGGCGGCGGATTCAGTTCTAAATTTACAGACAATATCATGAGATCCATGAGATATTGAGTTAGAGTTTGTTGTGATTCAGCATGGTCTCAGTTAGTTAAAATGATATAAAAATAAAATATATTGTAGATGCCAGGAGTGGTAATAGGAAAAGGACATTGTATGGGACAGTCAGGGAGCCCAGGCTCAAACTGCTGTCATCACCACCACCACCGAGCTGCACAACAGAAGATGTCACCATACAATTTTTCTTCTTCATTTTGCTATAAGACAGATAAATATGGAGCTCACGGCTTTAATTACAATAACAATGATCAGCTTGTGATTGTGGCCACATGATTCCAGCCATGCGAGGCATCAATGCCAACCACCGTGTCGCATGAGGCCTAGGACAGAAACAAAAGAAAAGAATGACCCCCAAAAGGTGTCAACCAATAAGTAGCACATGGTTTAATTGTATAGCTAAATTAATGTATAAATTGGTTGCTTGTTGTTGGTTGCTTTTTTTGTACTCAGGAAAAGACAGGTGACATGTTTCATGGTTATCAGTATCTAAGTAGCTATGGGTATGGTATGCTTATAGTGAATTTTCAGATATTCTATATGGCATTTATGATTCTATATGGCATTTATGGTCCTTCTGTGACAATCCTAGAGGTAGGTGTTGGAGTGTTGTGCGATCGTACCTGGTCTCTGGATGTTCTTCTGTAAATCACAATACGGCAGTGGGATAGAGAACCCCCGAGTCCCCAAGTAGGACACCAAATGAATGAAGTGACATCATATTTATTATGCAGATCCAATACGTCACTAAGAATCTGTCTCTGTATATAATTATTAACAATAAGTCAATCTGAATACAGTGTTCACAAGTCTGAGCTAATAGAGGTGTCAGTTACTGTGTTTTATAGTGCAAAAATGTCAATACTTCTATAATGTAAACAGTTTGGTTACAACTATGCTTCACAGTAATCAGAGTCGTTTTTGATAACCGTCAGAGACTCAACAGCATTCTGCGCTGCAGTCGTAATACTCTAACCCTAGAATATGTGAGGTCACATAAACTGTCTAAAAATACAGTTCTAGTCTCAGATTTTATAAAGAACATTTATTTCAAACAATACACCACAAGCAAATTATATCACAGTCAACAAATCCCTTTTAATGAAGTCTATCCACAGCAGGACTAATTAGCATAAATGTCTTCATTGGCCAGCCTTTATGTAAGTGTACATTTTAGAACAGGAGAGACCAGAGTCCCTTGCGATAATAAGGCTTAGTTTTGGCTGAGTGCCTCTGTGAACGATATTAATGGCAGTCTTGCAACTTCTGTAAAACTAATAAAACCAGAAGATTACTGTCTTAGGTATAACACAATGCAGTGTATTGCCAGGGTAGTTAACACTGTGCTTTCATATGTTCTTGCAGGAAAAAGTCAGCTGTGATGCTGTTCTTTGACTAGTATATTTGGGTTATGATGGGTTGCTGGATGCTTCAGATACCAGGTTAAGAAGAGTGGGCACTGGTGAGTAAATCTGTAATTCAGGCATACCGGGGGGGTCATGCTGCATGTAGTAGTAGGTGGTTGGGTAATGCTTTTCATTTGTTAAGCAAATGTCTCTGCAAATCTAACTCACAGCTCCTTGAATGTAGGATATACTGTGAAGTGAGTGAGATTACACAGTCGGTTTAATTACACAGACCTGTTTCCTGTTGTGTAGATAGTTTTCAGCTCCAATCTAAATAATTGGTGTCAGCTCTTGTCTTCAGTAACACAATCTCTGTAGCAGACTAATGAAGTCTTTTGCACCTACAATGTTCTGGCAGGCAACAGACCTGTTCTCTGTAGCAGTCTTAACCTTCAGCTGCAACTCTGCCTCTCTTTTCAGCATCCAGAAAAATGTGTGTCTTTTCATAATGTCTCTATAGCACTCACATTCTCTGAAGCTCCTCCTCTCAGTAGTTTCTGTCTAAAAAAAACTGGAACTTTCTAGCAGCCTCACAGCCTGGTATTTCATGGGTCCTAGTCTCTCTCCTGTATCATGCTGTGACACAGTCCTGTTCCACAGGGTCCCAGTAACCAACAGTTTCTGGGTATCACACTTCCATACAATAAATTATGTGTTCTCACTTAAACAACATTCTTAGAAAACCCCAGGTCAGCATTACCCACTGTAACAACATTCCACGTGACCGGATGTCTGCAGCTGCTACCATAGTACCTAATTCTCAGTAGCCTTATACTTAAACTGTGTTTGCAAAATGTCCCAAAATATATATAAAGTAATTTAAATGATATTTAAAATGAGAAGGTGAGATGGGCAGGCTGAGGGCATTACTTGCAAAGTAGAGTAAAACAGCTGGTGATATTTTGTTTCTCGTCCTATACCTTTAGTTGCATCCATTCAGCTCCTCCATATAGAGCTTCAGTGGTATATGGAGGAGCACATTTCTATCAGACTGAGCAATATAATAAAAAGCTGTACGTATACAAACTTGCCACATACAAAGACAGTCATTCTTCACTCTCATGAATCTCATGAATTATTTAAATCATAAAAAAATTAATTGGAGATTAGACTTTGATGTGATGTTTACACTATTACACCGTGCACCTTTTGAGATATTTCTGTCTCTCTGCACACCAAGACACACTACTAGTTTGCAGAAGTTATTGCCAAGTATAGCTATGTACCGTGCAGTGCACTGGGCGGACCATCAAGGTATAGTGGCTCAAATCCAAGGCATTTGTAGTGCGTATCAGGTATGCTTTGTAAATAACCTCCAGAGTATCCATTAAAGTTAAGATAAGTTGAGCTAAATGCAGAAAGATTTTAGCATGATGCAGTAGGTGGTGCTAAAACTCTGTGTTAACCAGCCATAAATGTCAGGACATGAAAAGGCAGAGTACTAGAAATATTACAGTCCTTAGGAAAAGCTATTACATCATAATAACTTACCTTATTTTTTTTAACAATCAGCTGCATCTTAAAAATATTAGTTTATGTGTTATTACAGTTATTGTGGCTTTGATATATGAAATACATATAACTATTTCCCATATCTTAGAATTCTTGAGATGTTTGCCATTGTATTTGTAGATTTTATGCCACTAAATACAAGCTATTGTCCTGTCTTCTTCCATCTCAGCTCACCCAATAATGTGGTATGTAGAGTTCCAAAACAGGACTGATAATAATACAATCAAAATGTATTTGACTGCTGGGCAAGTTGGAAAAGGCATAACATGGGTACTATTGGCCTATGTGGTGACCAACTCCACTAACAAGCCATCAGGAAGCTGCAGGATATCAGACTGCTTGGGCTATGTGTAGCCAGCATAAAACAGGCTAACAATCTGTGTCTTTCAACTTAAGGATAGGAAGTCTGGTGCACATAGAAAAGAGTAATTTTCTATAATTAACATCCCATTTTTATCTTAAATATAATCATTTACGTTCCTGTAACTTGTGCATTTATTTTCCAGTATGTTACTTATAACTTTTGTGAATATTTTATTTCAAGATCTGCATTTACAACCTGTGCACACCAAGGCATCAGGTTGTCATTAATCTTTGTTGGTGAGGAGTACATCTTAGATAACCCCGGGGTTAGTTCTATCTCAATCAGCTACACTAGCAGCAGCTCCTGGAGCAAATCTGTATTATCCGAGGGACGGACATTTATCACAATTGAATATGGAGCTTGGAGAAACGAATAAGTACCATCTCTTTTGATTGGAAAGTGTTTCTCATTAACACCCTGTTAATTGTCACCTCTTTGTAATTGCCCTCACCTCAATTCGGTGATATTATTTTGTGTAGTGAACTCTCTCTTTGTAGCTTGCAGTGGGTAAGTACATATATATCTCTCCTCCTATAACTTTTCCTCCTGAAATTCTTCTATATGTAGGGTAATTATTCCTTGAAGTTCACATCACTCTTAAGTATGTCTCAGCTAAATAAAAAGTTTTATTCAGATGATATCCCACCTGTTCGTCTCCTGTGCATATTCAGAATAAGGATATAAAAGCCAATTCCAAAAAAGCCAACAAACCAGGCCAATTCCTCTTAAAAATCCTATTATTCATTTGAAATACCACTCACATTTAACATTCCTACATCCCTAAGGTGAAACAAGTGTTCCTAACAAATATCGCTGTAGATGAGAGCAGACAAAAGAACATATCTAGATTCCCGGGTTACTTCAATCATAGAATGTTATCACCAATCAAATAACATAGATAGAGGAATAGTTCACCACAGGAATACCTGTAGGCGCGTTTCAACCTTACTGGTCTTTTTCAAGGCATACAAGAACACTGACACCTCCTTATTTTATAGTAATGCTATCCAACCATATTAACTTTCACCAGATTATATATTACTTTTAATTCATCAATCAACAATAGATCAATACATACAACATATATTTATTTATCCCACCTACCTTCACAAAATCAATTATTAGTTTTGAAAACCCATAAAACCTAAAACCAGGAGGGCACTTTTGCTCGAGAAGGTTGCATAGTAGCGCACACACACCCATAGGTCGTTATCATGTGGTGGCGCCCTCAAATGCCGTTTTTAAAGTGTTTTTTACTACATGTTTAGTGTTGGAACTAGTAACTACTTATATATACTCATGGTGCAAATGCTCCTGTTTTTAAGCTGGACAAAGCTTGAGATGTGTCAGACTGGACATATACACAAAAATACACTTTTATACGTGCATCTTTTAATATGTACATTCACAATTGTCATTCAAACAACTCTAAATGAGCCCCAAAATGTTTATTTACAATGTCATACAAGGTTCTGTGTTTTTTCAATTTGGAAAGCGCTTTATTCAGTTTATACATTAAAGTGAAATCTGCGTATGACTTTCCTGCTTTTGATATTATCTAACTGATTGCTTGTGTACCTTACACAATAAAATGGGTTCTTTTTGTATTTCTTTTGTTTGTTTGTTTTTTAAGGCCTGATGTCTGAGTTGGTGCAAAATTTAAGTCCTTTTGCTCAGTGGAAAAGGCTCTGCTGCTATGAAAATGCATAAACTGCTTAACGGTTGACATCTTTTACCTTTTACCATGGCTACCGCTACAAGAGTTAACTTATCAACATAAAATAAAGACACAGAGACTTGTTTTGGCGAAATGAAAGGTCAGAAATTTATTGAAGATAAATATGCTGAAAAGAGGTGGCAAATATAAGCAGACCAATCAGCCCCCAGGCCACGCCTGTAAATTGTAATCTCTGTCCAAACTTATTTGGACAAGTCTGGGCGTTAAATGCTGATCTTCCTCATTTGGCACATTAGCTGAGGCCTGCCTGCCTAAGCGGAGCCCCATAACCCCGAAGGGTTATTCTGACTAATTGCCCAATCCCTTTAGGAGAGAGTGCCTACCACGCCTTGAATGTAACCAAATTGGCCGCTGATTGGGTTGCTTACCGCCACTACTAACCTTTATTTATGAAAATCAATCAACAGACAACAAGACAAAAATACACACTCTAAGGGCTAGATTTACTAAGCTGCGAGTTTGAAAAAGTGGGGATGTTGCCTATAGCAACCAATCAGATTCTAGCTTTCATTTATTTAGTACCTTCTACAAAATGAAAGCTAAAATCTGATTGGTCGCTATAGGCAACATCCCCACTTTTTCAAACCCGCAGCTTAGTAAATCTAGCCCTAAGACTAAAAATAGGGACTGGGTGGGTGGGGAATCTCTCCAGACGGCAAGAGGAAGTTAACTGCTCTTCCGATACTATATAAGCTTTCCTGAAATATAAGCCTTCCCCTTACATCCCTTCTAATTGGCTGACTCACTTCCCACTACACCCAGCTAAATTAACTCTTGCTATACCTTATACTTTTCATCTACATGCACCCTCAACGTTTATATCACTTCGGGCTAATTCCAGCCCTCTGTTATTCTTCTCTCTACATTTTTATCTCATTAAAATAATCTGAAACTAAATTTTTCTACACTGATTTGCAAAATGAGGAACACGGGTGTGCCTACTCCATACTTTGTGCAAAAATTGAGGCAATCATCTTTACGCTGCAGAGCACATACTATGTTCTTCCCAAATTACCTCCTATATAGATTAACCAGGGCCGGTAGAACACAGTAAGTGCAGAAAGATGGTACTACTCGTACTAGCGCACCCTGACAGTCCACCTGAACAGAAAAATATTCTCTCTCTGTGCCATGGACGTGCCACGTGGAGCGGCTTATGTGTAGTGAAGTTACTTCTACGCATGCACTGTATTGTGCCAAAGGAGCTTCATGGCACATGTGCCAACTCCGGGCAGGGGAGCACCAGCCCTGATATTAACCATATGGAAACTTTGTTAATACTAATTGCATGGCCCATACAATATGTAAACTAACACTAAAGAAAATTCAGCGTTATGTGTGTCTGGAACAGTCCACGGACACACATCAACGCAATGTTGAGATGGAACATCCGCTCATTTTCCCTCGCATCCCATCTAGGTGCGCAGAACAATGAGTGGAGATTCCGCACCGTAATAGGCAGAGATATACGTATCCGAACATTAGGCCAATGTTCGTCGGCTCCTCGCTCCTAATTGAATCTCTCCCCAAGATACTATAATTTATACATTTATAGATTTTATTATACAATTGTAAAAGTTAAATTTACAACTGAAATGTACACATAATGTGTTAAAATCACACAGGTATTATTCAACTTTCTAGGGTAGAATTAGGCAGGGAATGGCTCTCAAGTGTTTGTGATACTGCAAACCTCGGATTTATATAATATATATAAAGATAGCAATTATGCTAAAACAATGATCAGATAAAAGTGTTTGCGCTAGTAAAAGTGTGGCCCCTTCACCTTGATCTGATCTTTGCTTTAGTGAAGGACCATAATATAGGCAGTAAACACACCTGCACAGCCCCCTATACACAAGTTTAACATACCCGTGCAATTCTCTATTGAATAACAGTCAAACAATTTATTTACGAACAAATATTTCAGACTGGGCAATGGGCCAGGCAGACGTCTTGCATATTTTATTACAAATTCAGTTCTTCTAAATTCTGTGTATTGTCTAATATTATACCAGAACAACTGAGACCACAAAAATCAAGTCATTCCACAATAAGTTGGCATTATTTCAAACTGCATTATACTAAAATTTATACTCAACACAACTTGAAAATCCTGTTTTGAGAACTACATTTGTTTAAGTTTTAAGCATTTAAATGACTGATTGCCCCAGGTATATTTTCCAAAAGGCACAATTAAAGTTTTGCATAATAAAAAAGCTTGGATAAGAAAAAAACATTCTTTAGTTCCCTAACACCTGCCAGCCTTTTGTTAGATATATTGCACAATTGCCCTGTCATGCCTGTGGATTTGTCTGTACCCGGACTGGATTGTGCCACGGGAACTGAACTGGTTGGTGGCTACGTGCACAAAGCTAGATGACTTGACTAGGTTCCTTTGCATAAGAGAAAAAGAACAGGTGCAGGTGATGGTTGCTGAGAGTTCAGGAGATTTTTAAATATGAATGGCACAGGAAACTGGCAAGAAGTCAAGAATAGCAGGAGAGACCAGATAGGAACCAGAGTGCTGAGAAGACTGCAGACTGCTAGAAACTAGGTTGGTGTCTGAGGAATTAACGTTGCATTGGCAAAGGGTTAGAGGTCCAGGAAGTCCTTTTATAGGAACTGCTATGCCCTGATTGGAGGCTACGATCAGCTGAGCTGAAGCAGCACTCTGACTGGCTGAGAGGGAGCATGTGACAGAATCGAAGATGGCAGCACTCATGCACTGGTTTTGGAGGGATCTCGGAAATGGAGACAGACTGAGCAGCATCCTACATAGAGATCTGAGACCAGCAGAGCTTGTGGGCTGCAGGGACAGTCGAGAAAGCGAACGGACAAGTAACAGGACCCGAGAGTCCAGTGCGTGACATGCCCACTGTTTAGGCCAGGCATTTTAACCCAGTTACCCAGAGAGCCTCTGAAGAGTCTTTAGTATAGACCAGCCAACAATCATGTATTTCTAACAACACATTATCATTTATTACTTAAGAGAGGTGCTAAATATTTAGTTAGTATTTACTCTAGAGCAGTTAATATTTACTTTAGATACCATAGTCGAGCAATTATCTTTTTATTTTATGGGCATAATATGGGTTGAAAAAACTGTTTAAGAAAATGCAAATTCTTAGAATTCTTCACTGCTACATTCACAGATTTGTGTCCTCTAACACTCATAGGAATACAAAATATGTGTACTTTATTTGAGGTTTGGTCTATGCTTTGGGTCATAATAAAACATATTTCTATATAGTGCCTGTATTTTTTCATATTTTTACAACTTATTTACAATTTCTAACGAGATGGCAGTGTTTGTTGGGTTGCAAAATTTTCAAGCCTTTGATGGGAGGATTTGGGCTCTTCAGAAATTGTCCAAGCTTAATACATGTTAAAAATGAGGTTTAGTTTTGCAGGGCAAGGTGAAGAGTTCCCTGGAAGAGATCTATTTCTAGGAGCACTTGTAAGGTTAACTGCAGGATTAAGATGTGGCACTTATTGGCATGTGTGACATATGTATGTGTGCGTGTATATATATATATATATATATATATATATATATATATATATATATCCATCTGCGTCTATGCATGCTTACCCACTCTCCCAGAATGTCAGGGATCCTCCCGAATTCAGAGTAGGTCTCCAGGGAGAGCGGCAATTCTCCCACATCCTGCCCACTTCCATATTGGTGTCCTCTATTGGGAATTTTCACAAGGTACGTGAGAACACAATTAAGTTTGGTAAGCTACACTATTCTCATTAGTTGGACTTTAAACAATAACATGAAATGTATCCAGAAATCAGGCCGAGGTCAGGGCAAGTGGCAAACAAGCAGAATCCAGAAATCAGGCCAAGGTCACAAGAAAAGGCAGTCAATTGTAATTGAGAGTCTCAGGGACAAAAAGCTGTAGCAGATCAGCAAACAGGGTCCTGAAGCTATAACCGTCAAGGAGGTTAAGCCCTCCCTGCCTTAAATACTAATTCAGTAGAACTAATAACTAATTCAATTAGAACTGCAAGAGCGCGCCAGGCTGTTTGATAGCTTGCCGGGTGCAGCTACAGAGAAGAGAAAGCATCCCGGCTGTTGACCAGGCAACCGGGACACTCAGAGCAGAAGTGACATCCTGGCTGCCTGACGCGACAGGACAGAGGCGGGCCGTCGCTAGCAGTGTGGCGGCCTATGACAATTATGATTTGAAGCAGAATCAAGAATATATACAGTATAGCAAACTTAAGGGACGTTAAACCTTAAAACACTGTAATTATATTTATTCATTATAGATATTTTGTGTTTCTTAACTCACCACAAGTGCCATCACCTACTATTGTGTTCTGGACTTTGTGATTGGGAATTGGTGGATGAAACTCTAGGAGAAGATGGGCTAAATGTGAGTGGGATCACTTGTTTTCCCAAGCATTTGGACCCGGTGCCACAAGATGCAACATTAACAAAGTAGCTGATTCACAGGAGGTGGCACTCCTTGGGGTCCCTATTTCAGAAACCAGGTGATTTCTGGCATCTCATACCTTCCAACTTTGGTAGGGTGATCTCGGTCCTAATCAACCAACAGCTTGATCAGTGTATCTTGATTATCCAAAGGCTGGACATCCATCTTCCAATGAAGGCACAACTCTTACAGGTGCTTCTTTTTAGCTTGCTTGTAGGTACTCTCCATCTCCATTTGGTACTTGGGATTGGACTCTCTGGACACAGTTAGCACAACGTATAGTGTGAGTGATCAGTAAACTCAGATAGTTATAGAGCCTCAAAACACATCTTGAGTATGTTCCCTTGCAGCTGTCCCTGATTTGCTTAACCAGGACTGGGTGATCCCAGTCCCAGTAATTATCTGTTAGTAAATATTTTCACCCAGCAAAAATATGAATTTTAAGTTTATTTAAAAACGTTTTTTCAAGCTGCACCCACTCTGTTGAATTCCCTCCCTTGCACAATAAGATTTTCCTTTGGTCTATAAACTTTCAAACGTTCTCTGAAAACCCACCTCTTCAGGCAAGCTTATAATATTCCTCAACCACCCTCTTAACTTCGCTAGGCTACCCTATTGCCACCCTTTGTTATACAATTCACACAAAACAACAATCCTCTGACCCAAGACCAACACTGCTGTGTGACTGGATCACACATTTGAATCACTTGTTATCCTTTTCAATCTGCCTGGAAAAATATGCAGTATATAGATTTAACCTCATGAATCTGACTCCTATTAACCTATAGATTGTAATCATGCGAGCAGGGCCTTCTCACCTCTTTGTCTGGTTTACCCAGTATTGTTTATTATAGTTTGTCCCCAATTGTAAAGCACTACGGAATTTGCTGGTGCTATATAAATAAATGATGATGATGATGATTTTGCGTAAAATCGCTGTAGTATTCCCCCCAGCTTTGAAGCTGTTATGTGTCCAGTACTTATAAATATAAAATAATAATAATATCTATATCATTTTATGTGGATCTTACATAGAAAATAAACTAGTTTCCAAAAAATCCCATAAAAATAGTTGTCTAAAGTCATATGTTATTGTTTTGGAATTTATTCTAAATCTATCAGTGGATAATACAGTGCTTAAGAAATAATAGGCAGGATGTATAATAGGTGACATAGAGAATATGCAGGAAGTTGGAGCAAGGACGCATAGATGATTAAGGTGAGGCTGACACACAGGAGGGTGAAACAGAGGGAAGATGTGTGAGTAGGGAGTAAGGGCAGTGGGGGTGGAGTTAGGAGGAAGTCTTATATGCATTGATGAACAGGAGAGAATTTACAGAATGTTTGACGAAATGCAGCCTGGTGGAGAGTATGATTGGGGGTGGGTGTGTTTTGTAGGTCCGGAACAGCGCAGGAGAAGTCTTGGAGGTAGGAATGTGACATGGTGATCAGTATGGAGTTGAGGTGGCACTCTGGAATATATTCAATACAAAAGACATGCAATACAATATATTTAATTCAAAAATACATACATGTAAGGTATAAACATAACAAGGATAAAATATGATTGTCACTAAAAAAATATCATCAAAAAACATTTACACTAAAATTGGGACTCAGAATGTAATGGCTCTGTGTCCACTTTGAGTTTCCATAAATGGAGAATGGAGGTCCATACCGTCCATACCATCTGACCTGTGCCTAACAAGATAACCCTCATTGTGTTGCCTCAACAAATTGGAGTTTTGTGCAACTTCACATTCCTGTTAGTGTTCTATGACGTTTACTATTAATAGTAAAAATTTCATAAAACCGCTAAACGATCCATTTGAGAAACTTACAATGATCAGTTGATTTGGGGTAATTTAAAACAAATTTAGCAATAGATCTCCATACAGTAAATTCATTTTCTGTGAAGGCAAACATAAAGCAAATATTTAAACACTGCTTGGAGTTGCTCAACACATTTGTCTTCCAGGACTAACAAAAAACTTGCAGAAAGAAGCCTGACCCATTATTTTAAAATTGTTTTTTTTTTATTAAACAAACTAACCTCTTATTTAAAAATCATTGATACTTTTACATGCTGCCGTTCATGCTTGTATTGTATGTTGCTTTCCTAGCTATTGATTGTAAAATTGTTCTAGTCATAGAACACAAATCATTTCTCCAAAATGCCATCTCTCCTCATATACCACTCCTAGAAATATTTAAATTATGTTCCTTTCTGACATTAATAATAATATGCAAATATCTTACCACTATGACTTGTATTACAAGAATCAGACATATAATTTCTTTTGTGTCTAGGGGGTAAATGTATCATACTCCGGTTTGTACAAGTCGCCGAAAATCGGCGAGTTGACAGCTAAAATTTAAAGCGGCGCTGCCTTGTAAAGGGAAACTTGCCTTTACAAGGCAGATCGGTTAGCGGTTTTATGAAATTTTTACGCTCCTCTTGTGCCTGGTCTGTTTACCCTCCCTTAGGATGTAAGCTCGTATGAGCAGGGCCCCCTTCCCTCCTGTCTCCATACCTGTTCTTCCGCTCCGTTTTTACTGCATATGACTAGCCGGAGATTCTGAAGTATTGGTACTTTTTGTTCATTGTTCTGTATGGTTTCACCCTGTATAGTCTACTGTTAGTACTGTGTGCGACGCTGTGGATACCTTGTGGCGCCTAACAAATAAATGATAATAATAATAATAATAGAGGTGGCAGAAGCTGGACCTGCATGTATATTATTAATGTCAGTAATACACAGCCCTTGATGTTACTCATTCAGGGCCTGATTTATTAAGGTACGCAAATCGAACGCAATGTGTGTTTTCTAAAAACGCACATAATTCAGGCATACACACGTCCATATTCAACTACAAGGGGATCTGAAGAAATGTCTGTTTGAATACGTGTCTTGGTACGCTCTGCATATACAGCACTTGTTGTACTGAGACAGACACAACACACTGCATGATATGAACAATACATATGTGCAATATAAAGCCCCAGCAGAACGCTTGTTAATCAGGCCCGGCGCTCCCATTAGGCAAGGTTAGGCAATTGCCTAGGGCGCCGGGCTCTGCAGGGCGCCTCAAAATAAAAAAAAAATGACTATGGTCGTTTAAAACTGTGCGGCAGCCAACGCACAGCTTCCGAGAAATCCACGGGGAGGGGAGGGGAGGGGGGAAGGGGCTATGAATCTTACCTGCATTATGCTGCTCCTCTCTGCTCCATATCCTCCCCTCCGCTCACTGACTGTCGGGCGTGACATCATCATCACGGCCCGACATTGTCTGTGAGTGGAGGGGAGAAGACAGAGCAGAGAGGAGCAGCTTAATGCAGGTAAGATAAAGAAAGACGTGGGAAGGGGAGGGAAGCGCCAATTTTGACAGGGTACCCGCGGCGGGGGGCGCGCCGATTTTTAAAGTGGGCGGGGGGGGCGCCGATTTTCACAGTGTGCCTAGGACGCCAAGGACCCTAGCACCGGCGCTGCTGTTAATAATATAGTTATTAAGGAAAAGACATTAAGTCACTGCATGTGAAGCCAGCCAGGAGGTGCAAGACTTATGAGTCATAATTATGACTCATAGCTAAAGGGGCTGCCCGAGAGAGGATCTCCTGATCCAGTCCCCGGGAAAATAAAATTAAAAAAACTGCCACAGATCTTCAAGGGCCTATTTCAATATGGAGGCCTGGGGCAGCAGCCCCATCAGGCTCATGGGCAGCATGGTGGCTTAGTGGTTAGCACTTCTGCCTCACAGCACTGGACTTATGAGTTCAATTCCCGACTTTGGCCTTATCTGTGTGGCGTCTGTATGTTCTCCCCGTGTTTGCTCCGGTTTTCTCCCACACTCCAAAAACATACTAGTAGGTTAATTGACTGTTATCAAATTGACCCTGGTATGTGTGTGTTAGGGAATTTAGACTGTAAGCTCCAATAGGGCAGGGACTGAATTGAGTGAATTCTCTGTACAGCGCTGCAGGATTAGTGACACTATATAAGTAGCTGATGATGATGATGATTATAAATCTGGCCCTGTGTACAAACACATGACTTTGGTAAAATAAGATAAGTTATCATATGCTTTCAGACTATTTACACTAAGTTAACAGCACATACATATCCTTATATGGTTTTTTAGGCATATTCCAGTAGGATATGCATCAGGTGGCACAGAAAATACAAAGGTGGGTGTGCTTACTGTAATTGTTTTCAGATTAGATATGTCCTTGTGTCCTTACTTTTGACCTGCACATTAGATGGGACTTAGTTTCGAGTAGGGCATCAATCAGATCGAAATTCACAGGAAAAGCTCTTTAAAATGTAAGTGCATTTATATAGCATTGAGTATGGCTCTTTTTCAGGAGGGAAAATAAGCCCTTCATGGGCCCCTACCACTACCTTCATGCCCCAGTCCAACACTGTGTATGATCAAACCTGTGTATATTGGTCCACTACGTGTGTAGACACATAATTCATGGCTCTCTGGTGGCAACCATTCACCCTCAGACATTTGGCTCTGAGAAAATGGCTCTTACAATGTGGACAGGAAAAAAACAAAAGTGTTTTTCTATTGTTTAGAACTTTGTTCCATCAAGACCCTGGAATGTTGATGACATATCTTGTTGATGACCATGTCTCTGACAGGTAAGTTGTGTTGTGTTGTTGTCCATGTATTACCCCAGATATTTTTTGGAGGGTAATTTAGGCCACTTGTCCAGCGTAGGTGAAGCACATAAGAGGCAGAGGAAGATGTCCATGTAGATGTTTTAGGTTTCCCTATCGGTAGGAGACTTTCCAGGCCTAAGATGGGCTAATCCACCACTGGCTCATTAACTAAGTTGGAGTATATTACACACAATATATATATATATATATATATATATATATATATATATATATATATTCTTTATTGTTAATGTTGTATTCTCTCTACCAAGATTTTGGTGGCAAACAAGGTAAGACAGTTAGGATTCTATCCCCACGTACGCTGTTAATCTTGTCCTGGTAAAGCCTGGACACATGGGAGCACTATATAACTTAGTAAACCATTATCCATTCGTATTACTATCTCAATGTATGTAAATAGACCTACTCATTAATGACAATGTAACCTATTTTTTAAAATTTCCCATTTAACTAAATAAATTGTGTATAATCATATCACTGCAACTGCAAGTATTGACATATAATTTGTAATAGTGGCAGAAGAATACTTGTTAAAAATTGTGTCTGTCAATATTCAGTAATTTGCACAAATATGGCATCTTGATGATACAATTAAGCTGCTTCACATAACATGCATGACACACATGGTGTGGGCATATGTAAGGATATAACCCCCTTTAGTTTCAATGTTTGGCCTAATATGACCTCTAGATTGGTCATACTTTCAATTTTTACACATTTTGTATCTCTAAATAATGTGGCAGTGTGACAGGATGGACGGCCTATGCCACCCTGTCTGTTGTTGCTGGGAACCAGCTGGGCTTACTTTGCCATCGTCCCCTTTCATTATTCCGAATATGCCCCTGCTGCCGCAGTAGGAGGAGCCTGCTGCCACCACTGGGCTCTTTTATGGCACCCAGAACCACGTTCCTTCTGGGTAACTGCAACTGCTGCGGTACCCCCTTGCTGGTACTCTGGACCTCTTACTATGGATCAGGGTTGCTGTGGATGGATCCCCCCCTGGCCTATCACACTGGCCAAAGCTGCTGGGTAGCGGCAGAGTAGTAATACTGGATAGCTGGGTCAAACCTCAGAAACAGCCGGAGAACGGATAAGATTTAGGGTCTAATCCGCAGGTCACAGGATTACACAATATTGAAGATGTTTTCAAGCAGGTCTTTGAGCAAGTGAGGTTTATTTGCTCTCACAGTGGCTGAAGGTACCAGGTGACCAGGTAAGATGGAACATCTGAATGATACATTTCAGTGTACAAGACAGTGCTTTTTATACTGATTTGGACACAGGCTGTTTTTAGAATGGGATGCAATGTGTTTACACAAGCATGGATTTACATGCATTGCAAAGCTAACAATGTTTACACTTATCTATGAAATTCTTAAAACCTTTCTGTGATATCCTGCATCTTGTTTTTAGACACAGGAAATCTAGCAAGTCAAAACGTTTAATTCACATGAATACTTTCTTCAGACAGTTGGAGAATACACATTCCCAAAGAAAGGTACAAACCCAAAACAAGTCATTTCCCCACATCACAATACACAAAAGACCTCCATCCACAAAGGCTTATTGTATCAGATATACACCTCCAGAAACAATGCATCTCCTCGAGCAAGGCTAAACAAGAAACAAATTTCTTCCCCTGGTCTAGAAATTAAAGATTTCCCTTACCAAAATGTACACAATATAAAAAATAAGTGCATGTGCATTTATATAAATAAGCGCCCTGCGCTATTTCATTTAAATAAATTTCTATCAGAAGTTATTTCTAAGTGATCCAGTCACAGCCAGTATTTTTTTTTATTGCCACTAAATATTTATTTTTTAAAAATGTAAGATATGGCAATATTGGCCAGAAGCTGCACCCCAGACATGTGAGACCCTTCTAATCTTATCTTTTTTTCTTTTAGGTAAGAGCCTTTTTATTTTCCACACATGCTAAGCATTACCTTCCTACCTCTTCACCCTTTACTTATCATTGTCTTTTTTCTTGTCCCCTTGATAACAGGTGCAGGCCTCTATACAAAGACTATGTTGCCTGAGCCATCATTGAAGCTGTGATTGAAGTACAGGAATGGGGAATGGGGGATTTTTGAGCTCTGTTTCGGAGCTAAACCAAATACTCCTACTTTCTTCTGTCCACACTCTGACATTAGCCTATGTAAAGCAGCCGTGTGCATGGTCATTCTGTCTCTATAGCAATTAGTGATCCCTACAATGTCTGTCTCTCCTACGTTCTCCAGTCAAAATCTGAATTGAGGTGAGACAGATATAAAAACGTGTGCATGTAGATGACCCTATACATTTTGTCACAGTGGAATATGACACAAAGCAGCCGTCTGGATACCACTGTATCCAAAGCAGAGAGTACAACTGAGATGTTTTGCATATCATATAAACAAAAATAGACCACTCTGCCTGATGAAAAGAACAATGATGAAAACCATAAAAAAACAGTATTGAAAATTGCAGGTGGGGATTACTAGACCAGTCATGAGAAGTCTGAAATAACTTTTTTGTTTATTTTTATAAAGCTTCACTCAAGAGTCCTCCTTCCCAAAACAAAAGATTGAGGGAACCGCAGAGACCGGTAAGTCTGGTAGCATATAAATGGAGACCAGTGCATACTGCCCAGCATACTGCCCAACATGTTAAAAATAACAACATTGGTATAGTTAACAACCCAGATCTGTCCAATAGACTGATGAGCAGTACATAGTATAGGGCCAAATTTAGTGATACACAATACATTATCCATGCTGTGGGCATTTATAATGCTTAGTCCATTCTGATTATTAGTTTTCCAAACAAATAAAATTCTAATCGCTAATGTATGCTGCACACCTTCATTCTCTGTTCTTACTGTTATTCTTTGGTAGTGAGTAGTATACACTGGAGATCATCGTTCATTTGTGTCTCATAGTATACACTGGAGACCACCATTCATTTGTTTCTCATAGTATACACTGGAGACCACCATCCATTTGTGTCTCGTAGTATACATAGTATACACTAGAGACCACCATTCACTTGTATCTCGTAGTATACACTGGAGACCACGATCCATTTGTGTCTCGTAGTATACTCTAGAGACCACCATTCATTTGTGTCTGGTAGTATACACTAAAGACCACCATTCATTTGTGTCTCATACTATTCACTGGAGACCACTATTCATTTGTGTTTCGTAGTATACACTGGAGACCACCATTCATTTGTGTCTCATAGTATACACTGGAGGCCACCATTCATTTGTGTCTCATAGTATACACTGGAGGCCACCATTCATTTGTGTCTGGTAGTATATACTAAAGACCACCATTCATTTGTGTCTCATACTATTCACTGGAGACCACTATTCATTTGTGTCTCGTAGTATACACTGGAGACCACCATTCATTTGTGTCTCATAGTATACACTGAAGGCCACCATTCATTTGTGGCTTGTAGTATACACTGGAGACCACCAATCATTTGTGTCTCATAGTATACACCAGAGAACACCATTCATTTGTGGCTCGTAGTATACAGTGGAGATGATCATTACTGATTAGTTAGTAGTGTACAGTGCAGACTACCCCATCTACTGTGTCTACTGTTATACAATGCAGACCCCCATTTCCCTGGTGCCTGGCTGTATACAGTAAAATCACCCATGTATTGGTGGCTAGAAGTATGCAATAATGACCCCCATCATATAGCTGCTAATAGCATATAGCGCGGATCCCTTTCTCTGGTCGGTACATAGTGCAGCGCCTATTCTCAGTTAGCTAGCCATGTACAGTGCAGACCACCCCATCTACTGTGTCTACTGGTATACAATGCAGACCCATGGGTAGTAATACATAGTGTAGCGCCCATTCTCAGTTAGCTAGCCGTGTACAGTGTAGACCCCCATTCCTTAGTGACTAGTAGTATGCAGCAAAGACCTCCATTCTCTTCTGGTGACTAGTAGTATGCAGTAAAGACTCTTAATATCTTCTGGTGACTAGTAATATGGAGTGAAGTCCCCCATTCTCTTCTGGTGACTAGTAGTATGCCGTAAAGACCCCCTTTCTCTTCTGGTGACTAGTAGTATACAGTAAAGACCCCCTTTCTCTTCTGGTGACTAGTAGTATGCAGTAAAGACTCTTATTATATTCTGGTGACTAGTAGTATGCAGTAAAGACTCCCGTTCACTTCTGGTGACTAGTAGTATGGAGTAAATACTCTTATTATCTTTTGGTGACTAGTAGTATGCAGTAAAGCCCTCCATTCTCTTCTGGTGACTAGTAGTATGCAGTAAAGACTCTTATTATCTTCTGGTGACTAGTAGTATGCAGTAAAGACTCTTATTATCTTCTGGTGAATAGTAGTATGCAGTAAAGCCCCCCCCCATTCTCTTCTGGTGACTAGTAGTATGCAGTAAAGACGCTTATTATCTTCTGGTGAATAGTAGTATGCAGTAAAGCCCCCCCCCATTCTCTTCTGGTGACTAGTAGTATGCAGTAAAGACTCTTATTATCTTCTGGTGAATAGTAGTATGCAGTAAAGCCCCCCCCCATTCTCTTCTGGTGACTAGTAGTATGCAGTAAAGACGCTTATTATCTTCTGGTGACTAGTAGTATGCAGTAAAGACGCTTATTATCTTCTGGTGACTAGTAGTATGCAGTAAAGACGCTTATTATCTTCTGGTGACTAGTAGTATGCAGTAAAGACGCTTATTATCTTCTGGTGACTAGCAGTATGCAGTAAAGACGCTTATTATCTTCTGGTGACTAGTAGTATGCAGTAAAGACTCTTATTATCTTCTGGTGACTAGTAGTATGCAGTAAAGACGCTTATTATCTTCTGGTGACTAGCAGTATGCAGTAAAGACGCTTATTATCTTCTGGTGACTAGTAGTATGCAGTAAAGACGCTTATTATCTTCTGGTGACTAGTAGTATGCAGTAAAGACGCTTATTATCTTCTGGTGACTAGTAGTATGCAGTAAAGCCCTCCATTCTCTTCTGGTGACTAGTAGTATGCAGTAAAGACGCTTATTATCTTCTGGTGACTAGTAGTATGCAGTAAAGACGCTTATTATCTTCTGGTGACTAGTAGTATGCAGTAAAGACGCTTATTATCTTCTGGTGACTAGTAGTATGCAGTAAAGACGCTTATTATCTTCTGGTGACTAGCAGTATGCAGTAAAGACGCTTATTATCTTCTGGTGACTAGTAGTATGCAGTAAAGACGCTTATTATCTTCTGGTGACTAGTAGTATGCAGTAAAGACGCTTATTATCTTCTGGTGACTAGTAGTATGCAGTAAAGACGCTTATTATCTTCTGGTGACTAGTAGTATGCAGTAAAGACGCTTATTATCTTCTGGTGACTAGTAGTATGCAGTAAAGCCCCCCCCCCCATTCTCTTCTGGTGAATAGTAGTATGCAGTAAAGACGCTTATTATCTTCTGGTGACTAGTAGTATGCAGTAAAGCCCCCCCCCCCATTCTCTTCTGGTGAATAGTAGTATGCAGTAAAGACGCTTATTATCTTCTGGTGACTAGTAGTATGCAGTAAAGCCCTCCATTCTCTTCTGGTGACTAGTAGTATGCAGTAAAGACTCTTATTATATTCTGGTGACTAGTAGTATACAGTAAAGACTCTTATTATATTCTGGTGAATAGTAGTATGCAGTAAAGACCACCAATCTCTTCTGGTGACTAGTAGTATGCAGTATAAACCCACATTCTCTAATGGCTATTAGTATAGTACATTACACTAATTAGTATGTTTAGTATACCCTTACAAATCCTCACCTGATGGCTCTGTCCCAATTTATGTACTTTTTGCATTTACAAGTGTCAGGTGCTGGCATACCAAGCAGCATTCAGTACACAGTGCACTAATTGGCTCCAGTGGCACATAGTAAGCTGATTGTACAATGTATGCTTTGTGGCTAGTAATATATAGTCTACATGATCAGGATACCTACAGAAGAAGCTCCCATTCTCTGGTGACTAGTAGTATAAAGTATAAAGGATCCTTATACCTGCTTTGTATGCTCTCTCTCACACCCTGTATTGTGTTGTCTCCGTTGTACCCTGCTACAGGGATGTTGTGAACTTGTCATGATAGAGTATGTAGAACCAATATTTGTGTACACTGCACCTCCTATGGTGTGAACTTTAAATAATATTTTAAGTCAATGGCAGGGAAAACATTTTCGAAAACTGTTTTCCATCAGTTTTGTGTCTCGACGTTATAATATCTGCCGATTTCCGCTTTCTTTATCACGGTGACACTTATCTGGAAATCAATTTTTTGTGTGGTGTGATAAACAGAGATGCTGCACTCTCTAGAAGTACCACCATGGGTTAGATCATGTTCTTAATTAGGTCCAATTCTGAACCCTTCACTGCACCAAAACTTTAAACATACAGCTCAAGTTGATATAGTATCTCATTTTTGACCCGTTGCTTGCAATGCTTCTTACAGGCTATCAAGTGTGAGGAAAAAAACAAAAAGCACCTGACTCTGCCACAGATTGTTTGCCGTTCACTTCTACCACCTGGATTGCAAGTTCCTCAGTCAATAAAGGACAGTGAGACGCATCATAAATATTATGTGAATGTGGTGATATCTTATGTGGAGATTCACAACATTTACATGATGTTAACCTGGAAAAATTAGAAATAGAATTTCTTATTAACACAGGAGAAAAACAAAAGAAGCATCTGTCTCTGCCACAGATTTCTTGCAATCCACACATACTACCCAGATCGCGTGGTGATGTCTTAACTGGATACATACAACATTAACCCAAAATTGACCACGAAGAAAGAAAAATCCCATTTATTAACAACATTTCTTGTAACATGCAACAGCCAATGACAGAGCTTATTGTTAGAGGAGGAAGTATTATACATCCGAACATTAAGCAGGATTTGCATGTGAAGAAGTGCACATTGTTCCCTCAGAGGATGGCTCAAGCTGACATAGGAACCAGAGAGTGTTCTTCCGTAACACGCAACACATATGTCTGAAGACAGTTCCTTGCAGACTAAAGCAGAAAGTCATTCACTTCATGCTTGTTACATTTACCATAGAAAATACTCCCTCTCATGTCCGGTAATATCCCCTCCACCCAACACACCGATTGCACTAAATAAAAGAACCTGTTATAACAAACATTTTTAATATGTATTCCCCTTTTATTGCTTTATTAAATTAATTTATAGCTACTTGCTTGATTTATTTTGAATTTGTATAAGATTCTATGATTCCAGTTCCAGTATAGCTAGAATGACAACGTTTCCTCTTGTATTACAGTGATATGTAACTTGATACATTCCAAACACACATAGAGGGGCACCCTCATCCACTCTGGACACAGTCATCCCCACCCCCTGGAAATGATATGGTGAGGGGAAGATGGTAGGGGAACATAGGGTATAAGAGGAGTATGCCTCCCCACTTGTCCCTGTGCTCCTCTAACTTTTCTCCTATTGTCATGTGTGGCCCAAGCCCCCACACTCTCAGCGGGGTCCTGCCTGCTGCGCTGTCCAGTGTAGGAGTCCTCTTGTCACAGTATCCCCCACCTATAGTGCTCCAGATATAAAGGATCTCTGATCAGAGCGACAGTGACTCCCACTGATATTTACTCCAGTGCTCTGCACACACTGCCAACATCATGGAGTAGCAGCTAGACATATCCCCCGACTGCCCCTACAGTCCTGATTATGCGGAACAATTCCCCAAAATCATTACATATCAAATCATAATAAATGCACTCATAGCTACTTCAGTATGGAATGCTAGTTCCACATAGTGCAATATCTGTTCAGCAGAAGACCTAGAACTCTGGGAGGTCATCGCAAGTGTCACTCTGCTTACAGTGAGTACAAACCATCACAAGATCAACAGATTTCAAGTAGATGATTCAATAAGATAAATTCCAATCTTCTCAACCCCCTTTGTAGTCCCCAATCTTTGACAGTCCAGTGGGAATTGTAACCCGTGATACTTTAGCCACATCGCTGTATTTAAGAACACCGGGTAAATACCTCAAATAGTCTTCTAATGAGATTGGTTCTCAGGCACACTTAACCTTTATTAGTTATGCCAGGTACACCAGTCTTGCCACAAGTTGACTCCAGGACAGTGTTGGCATTCAATAGTAGCCACTAGTATGCATTGGGCTTTGATTAGTGATCTATATGTGGTATAGACACCATTAAAATGTTCTCTGTATGTATATTATTTATTAAGATGCTCTCTGTATTGCATATCAGTTATAAATATGCTCTCTGTATTTTATAGAGGTCACTAGAATGTTCTCTGAATTATAAATTGTTTATTAATCTGTTTTCTGTATTGTATGTTGTTTTTCGAGATGTTCTGTATTGTTAATCAGTCATTAAGATGCTCTTTCTATTGTATAGAGGTCATTAGAATGTTCTCTCTATTGTATATCAATTGTTAGAATGCTCTCTGTATTTTATATAGGTTGATAAAATGGTCTCTGCATTGAATATAGGGCTGCGTTGTTTTGACAAAACAAATTTTCAGATTTCATAGGTTACATAAAACCTCACCCACTTTAGACAAACCATGCTAGCAGCTTTTCATCAAACCCATTTTTCCATTCTGGCAAACTGGTAGAAGAGCCTAGGAATTTAAAGATCTCTTGCTCTGAAGTAATAAACTCCATCTTTCTCTCCTGTATAGCTGTTAAATACAATACTGGCTCAACAGATTCCAACTGCTGGGATGTTGAAGTAAGTTTTTCAGCATCCTTGTTCAACTGAATTATTTTGTCACAAGAGTTTATTAAAGAACTTCTATTAAGGAGTTCAGGTGTTGGAAATATTCCAATCATTATGCCACAGCATTTAAAGGCCGCAGATCAGATTACCAGCAGTAGAAAGTTGAAACCACATAGTATCAATGCTGAGAAATAAATGTAAACCAAAGTCGGTAATGGAGAACTGGGAACTAGAACATAAGGTTGGGAACACAGAGCCAACTTAGCAAAAACAAACAATCTGAAAGTTGGCTAGTAGAAGGGGCTAGGTTTAAATAGGCAGAAAGTTCCATTGAAAGCTACTGGTCTGCAAAAACTCCCCAAGATCACTGCTGTGGCTTAGAGGAAAATCTAACGGCAAGTTATGATAAACACTCCCAGGAGCTTTATATCCCTTACTGTACTGTCACCTGTGAATCCATTTAGATAATGGCAAAATTCTCCAGGGGAAGATGAAAGAAGAATGCAGATTTAATGGGCAAAATAAAGGTTCCAATAACAGGACACCATTACACTAGTAGAGGGAAGGGTCAAACATTTAGAAATAAATTCCATGGTTTGTGCTTTCCATAAAATAATACAAACCAGGATGGTTGTCTGTTTGTGTTTGTTTTGGAGTCACACTCTGCTAATGTGGGCTGAAATACAGATTACTAATTCACTTAACACAAGCTCTTAAAGTTTGCTATTCACAATACACAGTACATTATTAGATAACTAGAATTTTATATAATTTTGTTGTAATATAGAATGTATTATGGTAAAATTTAAAAAAAAATAAACATGGATTTTAGAATTACTATAATAATAATAAAAACAATAGTACTGAAGTACTTGGCTATATCACACTTCAATTAACAATCCTTTAAACATCAATTCATTATTATTATTATTATTGTTACAATTAATATTAACATGGATAATATTGGATATCATGAATAGCAGAATACCGGTAGCTTCATTTGGTATAGAAATAGCAGAGGACATAAAAGAGGCATTTTACAGCAAGGCTAGATGACAGGAGGGCAAGGAAAACATGAAGGATATCACAGGATAGGAAACAAGAGGGGGGTGGTGGAAGAGACAAGAGAAACGAGGACCCTGCTTGTGACAGCTTACATTTTAAAGGGGAGGGGATGGAGTAGTAGTTGGAGAGAGTGAGACGTAGAGGGGAAGTTGGTGGCGGGGGCAAGAGAAGGGGTTAGGCGGTAGACTGGTAGTCTTTGGTGAAAAGCTGGGTTTAATAGAGTGTTTAAAGCAATGGAAGGTGGAGGAGAGACTGACAGAACCAAGCAAAGCATTTCAGAGGTTGGAGGCAGCACTGGAGACGTCTTGGAAGCAGGACTCAGACATGGTTATCAGAAGGCAGGTGAGTCAGTGGATGTTGGCTGGGCGGAGAGAGAGTGGAGGGAAAATGAGGGTGGTTATGTGTGTGGGAGAGGAGAGTTCAAGGGCTCTGTAGGTAAGAATAAGGAGTTTGAAATAGGTTTGGATATTGAGCCAGTGTAGGGACTGACAGAAGGGGAGGCAGAAACAGAATGGCAAGAGTGGAAAAGTCAATCTTGCCACAGTGAAATTGAAGAGAAGAGAGGTGGGTGAGGGGGAGGTTTGCCAAGAGGAGGTTGCAATAGTCAAGGCAAGAGATGATTAGGGAGTGAATATATTTGTTGTTGAGGAGCTAAAAGGGTCTTATTCTGGTGATGTTCTGAAGATGGAAATTAAAGAGAGCTACAAGAAGGATATGAAGGAGAGGGATGAGTCAAGAGTAACACCCAGGCAGAGGACTTGAGGAACAGGGGATACTGTGATTTTATAAACAGTGAGGGAGAGGTGGGGAGGGGTGCAAACTCAAGAAGACGAGAGGACGATGAGTTTGGTTTTGGACATATTTAGTTTGAGAACTTTTTGGGATAGCCAGGCACTGATGGCGGAGAGGTTCCTATTTATTAAAAGCAATTTTCACTTTATTTACTTTTTACTGTACCAAAAACTACCTACTTCATTTCACCTGCTTAAGTAGCATCAAAAGAGACTTCAGTGAACCTGAATGCATTAATAGACCTTTCAACTTTCTCATTGATGTAAAGTCGGTTCTTGATAGTGTAAACCAGGGAAAATTAGTAGACTTGTCCATGGGTATGCACATGTACCTGTGGCTGAGCCGTATGCGTCTCTGCAATTCAATATGTGATGGGAGCAGATCGAAGGCAGGGACCCGAGTCGGCTCCCAATTCCACTGCAGACTGCACCAGAGCAGCCTAATTCCACGTCAGAGGAGGAGAAAGTGTAATGTGCTCTCCTACCTATCCTCTGCATCGGCTCTAGCGATAACTGTAAGTGGTGTGAGAGGTCTGTGAGTGGCATGTGGAGAGGTCTGTAAGGGGCATGTAAGGGTCGGCTGATGGCATGTGTGGAGACTGATGTTATGTGGGGAAATATGATGGGCATGTAAGAGGGGAGAGGGTCTGAGGGGAATGTTGGAATTTATGACTTTTTTATCCCCACTTCAACAGTTCCCTACATAGCGACTGTGGATGTGGTAGCAGCATGACTATTAATAGTCCATTAAACCCTCCGTCATCAGACACAGCAGCACGGTGTCACGAGACGCGGCTCCACTGCTGGCCGTCGCGACTCGCTTCTCTCTGCTTCAGGCGTCCCGGCCATCACTTCCGCCTTCTTCATCCCAGTTGCCTAGGCAATAACCGGGACGCTTGTTTCTCCCTGATGCCGCATTCAGCCAACTGTCAAACAGCCGGGCACGTGTGCGCAGGTCTGTATAGCTCCGCCTCCTATGGCTGATTGGGGGGTGTTGCATTAGCCACCTGGGCTGATTAGTTACTGCTGGGCACTCTGCATTTTCTTTGGGCCACATTACTATTTAAGGCAGTGAGGGCTTAGCCTTACTGCCGCTTATAGCTTTCTGTCTCTGGTTGCTGACCTGCTCCTTTCTCCTGCTTCTGTGCTATTTTGGATTGATTCTTTGTGTATGACACCTGGCTTGCTTACTGGACTTTGTTGGATAGCCTGTGACCCTGACCTCTGCCTGTTTTCCGGATACGTTGCTTTCTGCCGGCCCTGATCCTTGCCTGGACTTCACTCTGCTGCCTGCTGTTGCCACTCTGACCTCGGCCTGTTTCTGGATCCGCTACCTTCTACCTTCAGGCCCTCGACTGCGCTACAGTAATATTATAAATTTGTACTACTCTGAGTTAAGACCTGGGGCATCTGAGTACCTGTGAGCACGTACAGCTCTACGGGAAAGGCGGCTGCTATAGGTGAAGACCTATCCTGCCTGTTCTACAAGTTTATGATATTTTCTATCAGCCCTAATGCAAGGAAAGAGATGTTCTTATTTAATTATTAATGATGAACATTTTGGAAATGTCCAATATTTTCACTGCCCATAGGCACTGCTAGACATGCCCCCTATGTGCACAGATTTTCCTGGGTGCATGCCCTGATGAAATACTCCTATGTACCTGTGGTAATTATAAAGGACTACTTCTCCAATTTCAATAAAAAAAAATCTTAACGTGCACAAAATAAAACAAATACATTAAAAAACAAATAAAAATAAAATTAATCAATAAAGAAACTTCTAAAAGTCACAACGTCTAACATGATGCATATTGATAACTTGAAAAGAAAGTAGCACGGTGAGCCCTTTGTGTAACTATCCATGCACATCCACTCTTTTGAAGCACAAGTGCATGCTCTTTGGAATTGTTGCATGGGTTCAACATGTAATAAACTCATGCAACTCATTGTATACAATACACATAGGTAATGGAGGAGATTATAGGAATAAATGATCCCCTTGGCAATCGCCTCAAAAATATAATGCCTGTTTTCACTTGCCTTTTGTAAAATGAATAAAAAAAGAAGCATGTACCATTTTGATATTTTAGCATTCTCTAAAGTACCTGTGCAAAACTAGTGGGCTGCATCAGGTCTGATTAGATATTTGCATTAACTAGCAGGTGTTCAGGTATACCTAATAAAGTGGACAGTGAATGTTTATATACACTAAATGGACAAAAGTATTTGGCCACGCCTGTTAATTATTGAATTGAGGAGTTTCAATCAGACTCATTGCCAGAGGTGTATAAAATCAAGCACCTAGCCATGCAGTCTCCATTTGCAAACATCTGTGATACAAAATGGGTCGTTCTGAAGAGCTCAATGACTTCAAGCATGGTATTGTGATAGGATGCCATAAAATTGTATTTTGTATAAAATTGTATTGTGATAGGATGCAATAAACGGTTAATGAAATTTCATCCCTGCTGGATATACCACGATCAACTGTAAGTGATATTTTTAGAGAGTGGAAGCATTTAGGAACATCATCTACTCAGCCATGAAGCGGAAGACCACGTTAAATCACAGAGTGGGGTTAACGACTGGTAAGGCACATGGTGCGTAAATTCACCAACGTTCTGCTGATTCCATAGCTGAAGATTACCGAACTTCCACTGGCATTAATGTAAGCACAAAAACTGTGTGGCAGGAGCTTAATGAAACGTGTTTCCATGGCTGAGCAGCTGCATGCAAGCCTCACATCACCAAGACCAATGCTAAGCGTCGGATGGGGTGGTGTAAAGCACACCAACATTGGACTGTGGAGCAGTGGAAATGTGTTCTGTGGAGTGACGAATCACGCTTCTTTGTTTGGCAGTCAGATGGGCGAGTCTGGGTTTGGTGGATGCTGGGAGAACATTGCACACAAGAGGTAGGTGCTCATTGACTAAATGAAAATCTTTTAGTTGATTCTAGATGTTATGATTGAGAGTATAATATTCCGCTATCCTGTATATTATTAAGCTATTCTGTTAGTGTACTTTCCCTAATTGTTACGTAAGTGATCCGATCGACTCAATTGGTCAATTAACACAGATAATACATTTCGGACAGTGATTGAAACTTATATAAATCTCTCTCAACATTGGAGAAATTGGACTGAATTTTTGTTGGAATTGCAAATTGCATGTGGCCAAATGTAATTTTAGTAAATTGGGACTGAGTGTAATATATGTTTTTCTTTTTTTCCTGTGATTAATGTGAATTATTAAGAATATTAATGTGGACTGATTTTAATGCTAAAGTGTATGCTTATTATTTTTATAAATATTATTGAATTTAGGAACCCCAAGGAAAGATTTTAGCCACATTGTAATCATCACTGTGTGACTGCATTATTCCAACTGTGAAGTTTGGAGGAGGAGCTATAATAGTATGGGGCTGTTTTTCAGGGTTTGAGCTACTCCCCTTATCTCCAGTGAAGGGAAATCTTAATGCTTAAGCATACCAAGTCATTTTGGACAATACTATGCTTCCAACTATGTGGCAACAGTTTGGGGAAAGCCCTTTTCTATTCCAACATGACTGTGCCACAGTGCACAAAGCAAGGACTACAAAGACATGGTTTGATGAGATTGGAGGGGAAGAACTGGACTGGCCCACACAGAGATCTGACCTCAACTCCATCGAACACCTTTGGGATGAACTGAATCGGAGATTGCGAGTCAGGCCTTTTTGTCCAACATCACTGCCTGACCTCATAAATGCTCTACAGAATGAATGGGCACAAATTCCCTCAGAAACACTCCAACATCTTGTGGAAAGTCTTCAAGAAGAATGGAAGCTGTTATCACTGCAAAAGGGGGACCAACTCCATATTAAAGTTATTTAGAGTAATATGTTGAAATTGCACCTTACCAGTAGGGATGAGCGCACTCGGATTTATGAAATCCGAGCCCACCCGAACGTTGCGGATCCGAGTCGGATCCGAGACAGATCCGGGTATTGGCGCCAAATTCAAATGTGAAACTGAGGCTCTGACTCATAATCCCGTTGTCGGATCTCGCGATACTCGGATCCTATAAATTCCCCGCTAGTCGCCGCCATCTTCACTCGGGCATTGATCAGGGTAGAGGGAGGGTGTGTTAGGTGGTCCTCTGTGCTGTTTAGTTCTGTGCTGTTTAGTTCTGTGCTGTGCTGTGCTGTGCTGTGCTGTGCTGTGTTCTGCAGTATCAGTCCAGTGGTGCTGTGTGCTGTGCTCTGTCCTTCTGAGGTCAGTGGTGCTGCTGGGTCCTGTGCTGTGTCCTGTTCAGTCCAGTGGTGCTGTGTCCTGTGCTCTGTGCTTCTAAGGGCATAGTTATTTCCCCAATATTCCCCTGTGTTTAAAAAAATAAAAAAAAGTTTTTTTAAAAAATACCAAAAACTACTTAAATTTATTTTAATTACCACAAAATTTGCACAACCAATCCTGCAGTATAAGCCCATTGGTACTGCAATATTACCAAGTTCACACATTCAGCAGTAAAAGTCCAGTGGTACTGCAATATTACAAAGTTTACACATTCTGCAGTATCAGTCCAGTGGTGCTGTGTCCTGTGCTCTGTCCTGCTGAGTTCCGTAGTGCTGCTGGGTCCTGTGCCGTGTCCTGTTCAGTCCAGTGGTGCTGTGTCGTGTGCTCTGTGCTTCTAAGGGCATAGTTATTTCCCCATTATTCCCAAGTTTTTAAAAAATAAAAAAAAAGTAAAAAAAAATAAAAAATTTAAAAAAAAAAAAAATATATAATAATTATAACCAAATTTGCAAAACCAATCCAGCAGTATAAGTCCATTGGTACTGCAATATTACAAAGTTCACACATTCTGCAGTATCAGTCCAGTGGTGCTGTGTCCTGTGCTCTGTCCTGCTGAGGTCCGTAGTGCTGCTGGGTGCTGTGCCGTGTCCTGTTCAGTCCAGTGGTGCTGTGTCCTGTGCTCTGTGCTTCTAAGGGCATAGTTATTTCCCCATTATTCCCAAGTTTTTAAAAAATAAAAAAAAGTAAAAAAAAAATAAAAAAGTAAAAAATAAATAAATAAATATAATAATTATAACCAAATTTGCAAAACCAATCCAGCAGTATAAGTCCATTGGTACTGCAATATTACAAAGTTCACACATTCTGCAGTATCAGTCCAGTGGTGCTGTGTCCTGTAATCTGTCCTGCTGAGTTCCGTAGTGCTGCTGGGTCCTGTGCCGTGTCCTGTTCAGTCCAGTGGTGCTGTGTCCTGTGCTCTGTGCTTCTAAGGGCATAGTTATTTCCCCACTATTCCCAAGTTTTTTAAAAATAAAAAAAAAGTAAAAAAATAAAAAAAATTAAAAAAAAAAAAAATATATAATAATTATAACCAAATTTGCAAAACCAATCCAGCAGTATAAGTCCATTGGTACTGCAATATTACCAAGTTCACACATTCTGCAGTATCTTGTGCTACATATAATGGAGACCAAAAATTTGGAGGATAAAGTAGGGAAAGATCAAGACCCACTTCCTCCTAATGCTGAAGCTGCTGCCACTAGTCATGACATAGACGATGAAATGCCATCAACGTCGTCTTCCAAGCCCGATGCCCAATCTCGTAGTACCGGGCATGTAAAATCCAAAAAGCCCAAGTTAAGAAAAAGTAGCAAAAAGAGAAACTTTAAATCATCTGAGGAGAAACGTAAAGTTGCCAATATGCCATTTACGACACGGAGTGGCAAGGAACGGCTTAGGCCCTGGCCCGTGTTCATGACTAGTGGTTCAGCTTCACCCACGGATCTTAGCCCTCCTCCTCCTCCCCCCCCCTACAAAAAATTGAAGAGAGTTATGCTGTCAGCAACAAAACAGCAAACAACTCTGCCTTCTAAAGAGAAATTATCACAAATCCACAAGGCGAGTCCAAGGATGTTGGTGGTTGTCAAGCCTGACCTTCCCATCACTGTACGGGAAGAGGTGGCTCGGGAGGAGGCTATTGATGATGTAGCTGGCGCTGTGGAGGAACTTGATGATGAGGATGGTGATGTGGTTATTGTAAATGAGGCACCAGGGGGGGAAACAGCTGATGTCCATGGGATGAAAAAGCCCATCGTCATGCCTGGTCAGAAGACCAAAAAATGCACCTCTTCGGTCTGGAGTTATTTTTATCCAAATCCAGACAACCAATGTATGGCCATATGTAGCTTATGTAAAGCTCAAATAAGCAGGGGTAAGGATCTTGCCCACCTAGGAACATCCTCCCTTATACGTCATCTGAATAACCTTCATAGTTCAGTGGTTAGTTCAGGAACTGGGGCTAGGACCCTCATCGGTACAGGGACACCTAAATCCCGTGGTCCAGTTGGATACACACCAGCAACACCCTCCTCGTCAACTTCCTCCACAATCTCCATCAGATTCAGTCCTGCAGCCCAAGTCAGCAGCCAGACTGAGTCCTCCTCAATACGGGATTCATCCGAGGAATCCTGCAGCGGTACGCCTACTACTGCCACTGCTGCTGTTGCTGCTGTTAGTCGGTCATCTTCCCAGAGGGGAAGTCGTAAGACCGCTAAGTCTTTCACAAAACAATTGACCGTCCAACAGTCGTTTGCCATGACCACAAAATACGATAGTAGTCACCCTATTGCAAAGCGTATAACTGCGGCTGTAACTGCAATGTTGGTGTTAGACGTGCGCCCGGTGTCCGCCATCAGTGGAGTGGGATTTAGAGGGTTGATGGAGGTATTGTGTCCCCGGTACCAAATCCCGTCGAGATTCCACTTCACTAGGCAGGCAATACCAAAAATGTACAGAGAAGTACGATCAAGTGTCCTCAGTGCTCTAAAAAATGCGGTTGTACCCACTGTCCACTTAACCACGGACATGTGGACAAGTGGTTCTGGGCAAACGAAGGACTATATGACTGTGACAGCCCACTGGGTAGATGCATCCCCTTCCGCAGCAACAGCAACAGCTGCATCAGTAGCAGCAACTACAAAATGGCGGCTCGTGCAAAGGCAGGCAACATTGTGCATTACAGGCTTTAATAAGAGGCACAATGCTGACAACATATTAGAGAAAATGAGGGAAATTATCTCCCAGTGGCTTACCCCACTTAGACTCTCATGGGGATTTGTGGTGTCAGACAATGCCAGTAACATTTTGCGGGCATTAAATATGGGCAATTTCCAGCACGTCCCATGTTTTGCCCACACCATTAATTTGGTGGTGCAGCATTACCTCAAGAGTGACAGGGGTGTGCAGGAGATGCTTGCGGTGGCGCGCAAAATTGCTGGACACTTTCGGCATTCAGCCAGTGCCTACCGCAGACTAGAGGCACATCAAAAAAGCATGAACCTGCCCTGCCATCACCTCAAACAAGAGGTTGTGACGCGCTGGAACTCCACCCTCTATATGCTGCAGAGGATGGAGGAGCAGCAAAAGGCCATTCAGGCCTACACAGCCACCTACGACATAGGCAAAGGAGTGGGGATGCGCCTCAGTCAAGCGCAGTGGAGACTGATTTCCGTGTTGTGCAAGGTTCTGCAGCCATTTGAACTTGCCACACGAGAAGTCAGTTCCGACACTGCCAGCTTGAGTCAGGTCATTCCCCTGATCAGGCTGTTGCAGAAGCAGCTGGAGAAAGTGAGGGAGAAGCTGGTAAGCCATTGCGATTACACCAAGCATGTAGCTCTTGTGGATGTAGCCCTTCGTACGCTTTGCCAGGATCCGAGGGTGGTCACTCTTTTAAAGTCAGAGGAATACATTCTGGCCACCGTGCTCGATCCTCGGTTTAAAGCGTATGTTGTGTCTCTGTTTCCGGCGGACACAAGTCTACAGCGGTGCAAAGACCTGCTGGTCAGGAGATTGTCCTCTGAAGAGGACCGTGACATCCCAACAGCTCCACCCTCATTTTCTTCCACATCTATGGCTGCGAGGAAAAAGCTCAGTTTTCCCAAAAGAGGCACTGGCGGGGATGCTGATAACATCTGGTCCGGACTGAAGGACCTGCCAACCATTGCAGACATGTCTACTCTCGCTGCATTGGATGCTGTCACAATAGAAAAAATTGTGGATGATTACTTTGCTGACACCATCCAAGTAGACATGTCAGACAGTCCATATTGTTACTGGCAGGAAAAAAAGGCAGTTTGGAAGCCCCTGTACAAACTGGCTCTATTTTACCTGAGTTGTCCCCCCTCCAGTGTGTACTCGGAAAGAGTTTTTAGTGCAGCGGGGAACCTGGTCAGTGAGCGGCGAAGGAGGTTGCTTCCTCAGAACGTTGAAAAAATGATGTTTATAAAAATGAATAATCAATTCCTCAATGAAGTACAGCACTGCCCTCCAGACAGTACAGAGGGACCTGTGGTTGTGGAGTCCAGCGGGGACGAATTGATAATGTGTGATGAGGAGGAAGTACACACTGTAGGGGGAGAGGAATCAGAGGTTGAGGATGAGGACGACATCTTGCCTCAGTAGAGCCTGTTTAGTCTGTACAGGGAGAGATGAATAGCTTTTTTGGTGTGGGGGCCCAAACAAACCAATCATTTCAGCCAAAGTTGTTTGGTAGGCCCTGTCGTTGAAATGATTGGTTTGTTAAAGTGTGCATGTCCTATTTCAACAACATAAGGGTGGGTGTGAGGGCCCAAGGACAATTCCATCTTGGACCTTTTTTTTTTGCATTATATGACCAATCAACAGTCGTTTGCCATGTTCAAAAAGTAAAACCAAATTTAAAAAAATACAAGAAATTAAACCAAAAGTAAAATGCCGTGTCATAATTTAAAACAAGAGGTATTGACGTGCTCTAAAACTACTGTATTGTTGTTTATATTTTATAAACACTACACTTGAAAGCTTGAGTCTTTCAATAAAAAAGTAACTGTCCATTGCACGAATATTTGCAACAGGGACAATTTTAGGGTTAAGAAAGTCAACTAATAACACTTCGACGCTGTCTGTCTTTATAAACACTACACTTGGAAGTTGGAGGAGGTATTGTGGCCCCGGCACCAAATTTACTACCGGGGCCACTCCACTGTGCAGTCCATATTTAGGTGTATCAGATATTAAACAACGGTGACAGTTGATGCCCAATTTTTTAATTATATTGTGGCCTCGGTACCAAATTGTGTACCGGGGCCACCACACTACGCAGTCCAGATACTTGTTTGGTGGAATTCAGACCAGTTGAGGGTTTTATTATTATTATATTGTGTGGACCACTCTATCTATACCACACTACAACTCTATATACCACTCTATTTCATACTTTAATTCTATTTCATACTTTAATTCTATTTCCTACTTTAATTCTATTTCATACTTTAATTCTATTTCATACTTTAATTCTATTACTAATTACCATAAAGAGGAACAAAATAAACCAATTTTACCAAAAGTATAATATGACTTAGACTTACAAACACTACACTTGAAAGATCGTGCCTTTAAATGAAAAAGTCAGTCTTCATTGCACGACTATGTGCAACAGGGACAGTTTTTTGGGTTTACAAAGTCAAACAATAACACTTTGACCCTGTCTGTCTGGGATCTCAATGACGAATTGTCTGTACCATGTTTGGAGGAGGTATTGTGGCCCCGGTATCAAATTGGGTACCGGGGCCACCCCACTATGCAGTCCAGATACTTGTTTGGTGGAATTCTGACACGTGGAGGGTTTTTTAATTATATTGTGGCCTCGGTACCAAATTGTGTACTGGGGCCACCACACTACGCAGTCAAGATAGATAGATGCGTATCATAGATAAAGTACATTCAGTGGTGTGGGGCAAATTGAAAAATATTCAAAATGCACTGACATTATCAAAAACAAGAGGTTGTCACACGCTAAAACTCCAACATGTATATGATGGAGAGGATGGAGGAGCAGCCGTATGTGTAGTGTAATGCAGATCTGTTGAAGGTTTTTTATATATTTTATTGTGGTGCCCAGTGCCCACTCCTCTACGCAGTCCAGAAAGATACCTCGTTGCAACGTTTTGGACTAATAACTATATTGTGAGGTGTTCAGAATACACTGTAAATTAGTGGAAATGCTTGTTATTGAATGTTATTGAGGTTAATAATAGCCTAGGAGTGAAAATAAGCCCAAAAACTTGATTTTTAAACTTTTTATGTTTTTTGCAAAAAAATCCGATTCCAAAACCTTAAATCCGAACCGAGACCTTTCGTCAAGTGTTTTGCGAGACAAATCCGAACCTCAAAAATAACGAAAATCCGGATCCAAAACACAAAACACGAGACCTCAAAAGTCGCCGGTGCACATCCCTACTTACCAGTATTAAATCATTCTCTTTCTGGGTTCAACACTTCAGATTTTCTATGCACCGGAGAGGTAAGGAGATTTATCCAGAGATTTAAAATGACACAAGTGTATTCTGAACTAATTTTCTTTTATTATTAAGAATTATTCTGATATTTATTGTAGAAGCACACAATTATTTTTAAACAATATCTTATCAGTTTAAAACTATTTACAATTGACAAACCTTTAAATTCGCCGTACTAATAACACTGATATCTTATTGGAATTCTGTTTCCATGGATGTTTCTGCCAGAATAAATTATTAATCTTCACACATATATATATATATATAGATAGATAGATAGATAGATAGATAGATAGATAGATATATATATATATATCTATATACATACATATATATATATACAATTATCTAACATTAATATATAACTTCATTTCTCAATACAGCTTTAAGACCTACATCAAATATTTCAATAACTATTTGTAGAAGTGGTGCACGTGTTTGGGGCCCATAAATTTATTTTTTTTAATCCCGTTGGACTTAATAGTCACTTTATTCAGTGGTTGTAGACCATCACAAGAAGATTTTGGTAAAACACTATTTCTGTAGTTTTCCTGAAAAACTGATTCCTTTTTAGTAAGCAGTTCAGGTATATAGGGATCAGTAACATGTGTCTAAGTAACTGCTGATGTTTCCAGTTGCAGTGATGTAATGGTGGAGTTATACTGATCTGTGTCTGCTTAACTGTTATTGTACAACTCCAAATTGTTTCTCTCCTCTCACACTGTCCTCAGTACATAGCTCAGTCTCTGTTGTGTACTCACAGATCTCTCTATTCTCTCTCCTCTCACACTGTCCTCAGTACATAGCTCAGTCTCTGTTGTGTACTCACAGATCTCTCTATTCTCTCTCCTCTCACACTGTCCTCAGTACATAGCTCAGTCTATGTTGTGTATTCACAGATCTCTCTATTCTCTCCTCTCACACTGTCCTCAGTACATAGCTCAGTCTCTGGTGTGTATTCACAGATCTCTCTATTCTCTCTCCTCTCACACTGTCCTCAGTACATAGCTCAGTCTCTGTTGTGTATTCACAGATCTCTCTATTCTCTCTCCTCTCACACTGTCCTCAGTACATAGCTCATTCTCTGTTGTGTATTCTCAGATCTCTCTATTCTCTCTCCTCTCACACTGTCCTCAGTACATAGCTCAGTCTCTGTTGTGTACTCACAGATCTCTCTATTCTCTCTCCTCTCACACTGTGCTCAGTACATAGCTCAGTCTCTGTTGTGTATTCACAGATCTCTCTATTCTCTCTCCTCTCACACTGTCCTCAGTACATAGCTCAGTCTCTGTTGTGTACTCACAGATCTCTCTATTCTCTCTCCTCTCACACTGTCCTCAGTACATAGCTCAGTCTATGTTGTGTATTCACAGATCTCTCTATTCTCTCCTCTCACACTGTCCTCAGTACATAGCTCAGTCTCTGTTGTGTATTCACAGATCTCTCTATGCTCTCTCCTCTCACTGTCCTCAGTACATAGCTTAGTCTCTGTTGTGTATTCACAGATCTCTCTATTCTCTCTCCTCTCACACTGTCCTCAGTACATAGCTCAGTCTCTGTTGTGTATTCACAGATCTCTCTATGCTCTCTCCTCTCACACTGTCCTCAGTACATAGCTCAGTCTCTGTTGTGTATTCACAGATCTCTCTATTCTCTCTCCTCTCACACTGTCCTCAGTACATAGCTCAGTCTCTGTTGTGTATTCACAGATCTCTCTATTCTCTCTCCTCTCACTGTCCTCAGTACATAGCTTAGTCTCTGTTGTGTATTCACAGATCTCTCTATTCTCTCTCCTCTCACACTGTCCTCAGTACATAGCTCAGACTCTGTTGTGTATTCACAGATCTCTCTATTCTCTCTCCTCTCACACTGCCCTCAGTACATAGCTCAGTCTATGTTGTGTATTCACAGATCTCTCTATTCTCTCTCCTCTCACACTGTCCTCAGTACATAGCTCAGTATCTGTTGTGTATTCACAGATCTCTCTATTCTCTCTCCTCTCACACTGTGCTCAGTACATAGCTCAGTCTGTGTTGTGTATTCACAGATCTCTCTATTCTCTCTCCTCTCACACTGTCCTCAGTACATAGCTCAGTCTCTGGTGTGTATTCACAGATCTCTCTATTCTCTCTCCTCTCACACTGTCCTCAGTACATAGCTCAGTCTCTGTTGTGTATTCACAGATCTCTCTATTCTCTCTCCTCTCACACTGTCCTCAGTACATAGCTCAGTCTATGTTGTGTATTCACAGATCTCTCTATTCTCTCTCCTCTCACACTGTTCTCAGTACATAGCTCAGTCTCTGTTGTGTATTCACAGATCTCTCTATTCTCTCTCCTCTCACACTGTCCTCAGTACATAGCTCAGTCTCTGTTGTGTATTCACAGATCTCTCTATTCTCTCTCCTCTCACACTGTCCTCAGTACATAGCTCAGTCTCTGTTGTGTACTCACAGATCTCTCTATTCTCTCTCCTCTCACACTGTCCTCAGTACATAGCTCAGTCTCTGGTGTGTATTCACAGATCTCTCTATTCTCTGTCCTCTCACACTGTCCTCAGTACATAGCTCAGTCTCTGTTGTGTATTCACAGATCTCTCTATTCTCTCTCCTCTCACACTGTCCTCAGTACATAGCTCAGTCTCTGTTGTGTATTCACAGATCTCTCTATTCTCTCTCCTCTCACACTGTCCTCAGTACATAGCTCAGTCTCTGTTGTGTATTCACAGATCTCTCTATTCTCTCTCCTCTCACACTGTCCTCAGTACATAGCTCAGTCTATGTTGTGTATTCACAGATCTCTCTATTCTCTCTCCTCTCACACTGTCCTCAGTACATAGCTCAGTCTATGTTGTGTATTCACAGATCTCTCTATTCTCTCCTCTCACACTGTCCTCAGTACATAGCTCAGTCTCTGTTGTGTATACACAGATCTCTATTCTCTCTCCTCTCACACTGTCCTCAGTACATAGCTCAGTCTATGTTGTGTATTCACAGATCTCTCTATTCTCTCCTCTCACACTGTCCTCAGTACATAGCTCAGTCTCTGTTGTGTATTCACAGATCTCTCTATTCTCTCTCCTCTCACACTGCCCTCAGTACATAGCTCAGTCTATGTTGTGTATTCACAGATCTCTCTATTCTCTCTCCTCTCACACTGTCCTCAGTACATAGCTCAGTATCTGTTGTGTATTCACAGATCTCTCTATTCTCTGTCCTCTCACACTGTCCTCAGTACATAGCTCAGTCTCTGTTGTGTATTCACAGATCTCTCTATTCTCTCTCCTCTCACACTGTCCTCAGTACATAGCTCAGTCTCTGTTGTGTATTCACAGATCTCTCTATTCTCTCTCCTCTCACACTGTCCTCAGTACATAGCTTAGTCTCTGTTGTGTATTCACAGATCTCTCTATGCTCTCTCCTCTCACACTGTCCTCAGTACATAGCTCAGTCTATGTTGTGTATTCACAGATCTCTCTACTGTTTAGTAATTTTCAGCACTTTCCTGCCTCTCTTTTGCTCACTTCTTCTCTTCTTACACTTTCTTCACTTTTAATCTGCTTATATATCACTGTGTCTGATTGTCATTCTGTCCCTATCTTTTCTCTCTCAGTCTATCCAGACACAGGGATCTCTCTCAGCGGTCCTGAGTATCACACTCCTCTCTACCTGTCACCCCCGGCAACCACCAACCACTCCCAACTGTCACTTCTCCCTCAAGAATCTTTTTTTTTTTTTTTTTTAAATCTTTATAAACACTTATAACAATGAACAAATGTAACCACATCTAAACAGGCAGGTACATGAACATAGCCATGAGTACACACATATATTTACATATAGATACACCTCAGGGTACTCAGGTTTTGGGGTATCACATGTGTATATATATTTATATATTATATAATATGTTTCTGTTAAAGCACTTTATGAAAAAAAGTAATCAACCATTGTTTGTATCTTCAATGGTCAATAAAATAACATACCTTTACCTCTCCACTGTCCCAAATCCATCAGGATAGTACTGATTTTAGGGGACTATCCTGATCAGTCAGGAAGAGGGACAGCTGGGACATATTTCCACTCTTCACTTTACATACAGGCTGGGTAAACCAGTTAGTGGTACACTCGTTATATAAAGGAAGATGGGAGTGAGATGTATTTTGTTGGAGGGAAGTGTAAACTATTCCCTTTATGTTGCTGGCCACGCCCACACACTGCTGGCCACGCCCTCACACAGCTGACCAAACTTCCGGTGGGACAGGACTTCTCACAATAGTCCCTTTATAATTTTCAGCTCCAGCCCCATCTGGCCCTTAATCTGGCCCTGATATCACATATCCCCTATTGTCACATATCCCCTGTTGTCACATATGTCACATATCCCCTGTTGTCACATAACCCTGTTAAAACTTAATTGTTCCTACCTGTTGTGCTGACCTCAGTCTGGGACTGGGTAGAACTTGGTACAGCACAAGTCACACAGCACCTCTATAGGCGCAGCCCTCACCCCAGGCAGCTACAGGCAGCCTACCAATTGGCTGCCTGTTGGTCTCCAACGACGCAACCAAAGGGAAGCCGACAGTGGGCAGTCCACATCACCACCATGCACCTCTCATCACCCCCCGTCCCCCCCACGCCGGGTGCCGTCACAAAAAATAAAATGTAAAATTAATTGTGATACCTCTTGGCTGGCCTGGGCCTATGTCTGTGGAAAGGCCTGGGGCTGCAGCCCCCATCAGAACCATTGTTAATCCAATTATTAACCATTGTTAATAATTGTGCTCTGATGCGATACTGTCACCTGGTCACAACCAACACAATAACACAACATATAGTCTTAGCCTTACCACATCTTGACACTAAGGAGGTAATTTAAAGTTAGATCATAATATATGTGCAACTCAAAATAAACACATAAATGCTCCAAAGTGAATTGAACAATCTTTATATCACTAAATGATAAACAAAATTTGTACTACGCATATACAATCCATACATGAATAAATCTTCTTTTCACATGAAATAAATGTGAAGACTTCTCTCAATATATATGAATATGATGGTGCAGTATTTTTTATAACAAACCAGTACCAAAAGTACTGAGTGAAAACATTCTCAACCACAATCGATTAGAAGTGCAAAAAAGATGAGTATTATTCTGAAATGTGAAATTCCACCAGGGGGTTAATGTATGATCCTCCGATTTTTTCAACTCGACGGAAATTGGCGACTTTGCATTGAAAATTTAAAGCGGCGATGGCTTGTAAAGGCAAACTTGCCTTTACAAGCCATCGCCGCTTTAAATTTTACCTTTTTGAGGCTTTTAATTATTATTAATATTATTATTATAATTATTATTATTACATTTGGTGTAATCAATTTACCACTAACTGTTCTAGTTCTACAGGCGTTATTACCATGACATTTTGCCTGTATCTTACCTGAATGATTTTATATAACAATAATGCAATGGAAATAATCTTTGTAACTAGCAGGTTTTACAGTCAATTTGGCCACACAAGTGAAAGGCGAAATAGTACATATCTTATTGTTCGTAGTTTGGTCCTAATTACATGATTATATGGGGCCTGCTCCATTCTCGATAGGGGGAAAAAACAGCCAAATGGGAACTGCCTGGCTAGTATTACGTGATTACATAATCGCCCAATCCACACAGTATCACAGCTCCTATTTCTTAACAAATGGAGGATTGTGTCATTATTTGTCTTGTACACTGTGTAACTGAATATGTTCTAGTTACAGTACTGCTGAGTCACTGCAAAGTTGTACCAGAAAAAGATTATTTATCAGTATAGTTTATCAGATGCCACACTAGTAAGACTAATTTGCTTGGAAATGCTTTTTCTCACATTGTTGATTACTTTAATACTGTTTGCAAGCAATGAAAATATGTCAAATTGATGTTGATATCACAGAGAATACTCTGAATATATATATATATATATATATATATATATATATAAGTTAACCCGTGCATGATACTCATGCATTCTAGTCAAATCAAGCTACTTAAGGTCTTAAAAAGGTTCTTGTCATGCATTTGGACCTAGCCCAGGCCTCCTCAGGGAAAGAGCGTTAGTTCCCGACGCAAGCGGCCTTTTTAATGTGTGTTCATGAGGTAAAATTACCTCACGAAAATGAGTTTGGCCCCTCAACTCGTAAATTTAGCCTTTACTACCTCTCCCACGGGGGGAAGGGGGGATGATGGAAGTTAACTGACTTGACTATTCTAATTTTTTTGTCAAATAATGTCAGTATACCAAATTTCAGGTCAATTGGATGAGCCCTTTCTGAGAAAATAGTTTTTTCCACACACACTAACGCACGCCTCTACACATGTGTGTTCATGAGGTAAAATTACCTCACGAAAATGAGTTTGAGCCCTACCAAATTATAGCCCTTTTTGAATTTTTTTTCCCACACACACTAAGAATTTAGTAGGTCAGTGTATAACTCTGCCCAGCAGGTGGCGCTGCAACTTGTTGGTTTTTTTTTTCACACACAGACGCCACTAAGCATTTATATAATAGATATGATGCTGGGCAGTTGCATGTCTGTGCATACTGTGCATTGAACATGGTTATACTTCTGTTACATATGGGGCATATTTATGAATGGTGCATTGCGGTGGATATTGTGGATATCTGCTGCTTTGCATTCTGTTTCGTTTTTGGAAGCAGTCACCATTCAATAGTATGGTGACTGCTCCCTACAGCATTCTAACAAGTTCCGAAAAAAATAATCTTTTGGTAACTTGTTATGCTAATGTACGCGCGTACATTATCATAATTGAAAAATGTTAGTACTGTCAGCTCTGCTCCGAAGAGCAGAGCTGGACAGCGCATGTGTGGAGGCATCACATGATCCCTCCCTGTCACTCACCGCACTCTCTCTGCAACTGTTTGTGCGCATGCCCAGGTCTTTGAACTGCACATGCGCAATTGCAGTTTGAAGAGGAACGAAGAGAACAAGGAGGAGATCCGGAGACAGGGCATTCTGAAGACGCGGGGTAAGTTTTTAATCACAGGAACAGCAGTTTATCGGAACTGCAGTTTCTGTGTTGCGTTCTTCATAAATTTGAGAACTAGTTCAGTCCTTATCAATGCGATAAGGATTGAAAACTATTTTTCACTTTTTGAGAACATTGATAAATGAGCCCCAATTAATTTTGAGGACCGGAGGCTTAAAATAATAACTAATAATAATTCTACTTACTGCTTACTGTTTGTCAATCTTGGGAAATAAGGATATTTTCAGGGGCTTACACTGCCAGGGACACATTCTTTCAACCTGGGACTGTTTCTGGAAATTAAGAACTGTTGTCAATGGGATTTATGACAGAAACTTTACCACAATATTAATGTGCAGACTTTCATCCTTCTCAAGTCACTGATTATATTACCTATCTGTGTAAACAATGATAATGTGTAACTAAATGATTATAAACTTCCCTTGTGTAAACAGAACATAAGTAAGGAGGAGGTGTCCCTATCCCTGCAGCACACAGGCGTGCACATGTTACAGCAGCTGACACAGACCAATAGAGCTGCCTCCCAGTCTCCCAGCAGGAGGAGAAACATTACTCCAAAGTTGTCATTCCTCTGCTGGAACATGTCGGAAACTCAGGCAGACTTTGTGACAGGAAACCCCAAGCTGAATGAATTACCCGATCACTCTCCAGTGGTGAAAGAGGCTATTCAGATCATTAGGCAGAAGGCAGAGACTGAGAGCGGACACTGGCCCCTGGGATTGTCTGATGATTTCTTACTGAGGTTCCTAAGAGCCAGGGATTTCTGCATAGAGCTGGCATTTAAGGTAATTGGAGACTTATTAGTATGTACAAAGTACAGGCATACATTATATTACAGGCTCCTGTCTTGTGAGGGCGGCTCTTAGTTTCTTTATGTTCTTAACCTTATCTAAAATGACCACCGTATTCTTCTGTGCACTGGACCGCTATATATAGTTACACCACTATGTTTTACAATAGAACTGGTAAAAATACAACTAGATATTCTAGGATTTGTTGCTGTGGGAAGTTCTGTAGTGTAAGTACATTACTGGGGGCACTAAGTACAGTGCTAAGATTTGTAAGTACATTGCTGGGAGTTTAAAGTGGATGTAGTTTTATATTTCTGGGTTCACCTTTGCTGCAGTACTTTAAGTGCATATAGATTAGTAAGATTTTTGGATTACCAGTGTAGTGAAATTCAGAAAAAATATGTTAGCAATTCATGGTAGTAATTGTTTATAATTATTACAAAAGTTGACTGAAAATGTCATAACTTGTAGTTCCAGGAGCTCTACAGGTTGCTTAAAATTTAACTTAAAAACTCCCCAAAAACTAGCATCCTCCTTCGCACAGCTAGCAGAACTCCAAGGGATCCCCACAGTTCTGGAAACTCATCCCAGTCAGCACTACTGTAACAGCTTTTTGTCCCTTAATCAATTGCCTGTAACGAATTGTCTAAGGGGGGAATTCAATTGCACAGAATTATCGTTACTACGGTAATTTTAACGCAGAGTTTTGCTCGTGCCTCACGAGGGCTGCGAGCAAAAATCAGCATTAAAATTACTGAATGAACGGTAATACTGCACACTATTTGTAGTAACAGTCACAGCCGTAACTTAAAATTTTAGTGCCTGGGGCGAGAAACAAAAATGCCGCCCACTAGCCCTCACTTTTAACCAAATTAACCTAAAATATGCATAAACTGTGCCACCATTCAGTGTTGCGCCCTGGGCGGTCGCCCCTATCGCACAGTCCTAGTTACGGCCCTGGTAACAGTAATCGTGCACAGGCCACCTTATTCTCCTAAATACTGCATACCGATTGAATCAGATGTGAACCGGTTGTGAGTCTTGCAATTAATGCTGGCTAGATCAGGGGCACAGGGTCTAATGGGAATACTGGTTTTCACAAGGAACCCTTGCAAGGGAATAGTTGGCTTTCCTGCGGCCAACACATAGCTTGCGGCCCCCAGAACTAGCCTTTTTAGGCAGCAGCTGACACTACAGAGGGAATAGACAGAAATCTTGGTCAATAGAGAGGCCATGGACAGGGCAGGCAGATAGGTTCAGAAATGTCGTACAAACCTGGGTTAGGGGCACAAGCAAACAGAGTCAAATATTATCTGGATCAGGTCACACAGCCAGGACTTAGTTTGTGATGAAATGTACAAGGACATTGTTCCGGCACTTCTTTTGGCCCACATTTTAAAGGTAATTAATTTAATTTATATATAATTACTAATGGCTTCCCAGCATATGTCATGACATTTTGAGTTTTTGCTTCTTATTGTCTAAATTTTACTTTTTTTTTATCTACAAATGAAGCACTGCACACAAGATAATGTTTAACCACAAGTAATGCAAACACAACCTCTTGCTCAGGCACCAGATAATAATCTGAACAGGTTAAAAGAGAGAGTGCCTGATGTCACGGGCAAGGACAACAAGGCAGGCTGACCAGTCACTTGAAGAACCTAAACAGGAACGTGTCTATCTTGGCATGCTGGCTTGTAACACAGAAACAGGGCCAGATGAAACGCCCCGGATGCCCCATACACCTTGTGTGGGGTGGGACATCCAGGGCGTAAAGGGTGGATTATCTTCTGCTCCACCTGCATACAGGGCCATCTTAACAACATTATGGGCCCCCGGGCAATGCAGTGCACTGGGACCCCTAGATATAGATATAGATATAGATATATAGATGTATACAGATACAGATATAGATATATAGAGATTGAGATAGATAGATGTACTTGCTCAGTGATCCTTGAAAGTTTTATTTGCAGGTTTTTTTCTTTTTCAGGATTATTTATTCTCATTAAGAGCCGTGCCTATGTGGCCCCTTGCCCGTGGGGCCACCGGGCAGCTGCCCATCATGCCCAATGGAAAAGATGGCCCTGCCTGCATACTGGGAGTGTGGCATGGAGCTGTGACATCATAGCCCAGCTCCACACTCCCTGCATATCACCGACATGGAGCAGCTGCAGCTTCACAGGTGAGCTACTGGCAGCTGAGCCTCCATGTCAAAGGTCAGCGCTCAGTGTGGTAGTGTCGCAGGAAAAATAGAAACACTGAATGAGTGACATAATGACACTCATTCAGTGTTTTAAGTATCTCCTACATCTTGGAGCAGTAGGTGAAATTCTAGGTTCTCTTAGTAGTAGCACCAGCCTTGGACAGAACGAGTTTGAGATATTTTCCAAGTTTGCTAGTTGAGGAAATGTTTTGTTTATGGAGTTGGCTTTTAATTATGTTAGGGTACATCATTCCATTAATTAACAAGTTGGAGATGTAATTTAGTTGTCACATTGGCCAGTGGCAGGCAGGGTATGCTATAAATTGTAGTTAGACAACAGTTGCAGATCGCAGGCTGCATTAACATATAGATGTTCATACATTTTTACTGTTTTCCAGCTTAAGGGCTAGATTTACTAAGCTGCGGGTTTGAAAAAGTGGGGATGTTGCCTATAGTAACCAATCAGATTCTAGCTTTCATTTATTTAGTACCTTCTACAAAATGACAGCTAGAATCTGATTGGTTGCTATAGGCAACATCCCCACTTTTTCAAACTCGCAGCTTAGTAAATCTAGCCCTAAATGTAACTCTGATATTCTGTATGATACAAATTTTATATCCACCTATGTCCAGGTTATATAAGTAGAAAATAAATCTGTTTGTGCCCTTAGCAGTTTCCAGAGCTTACAGGTATGTAGTTTCCAAGTTCACCGTTCAGTAGGATATTTGTGGCATCTGAAAATCTCTTTGGCAGTTGCAATGACAGTGTCTTCTGTCCCTCCCTAATTATTTAGAAACCGATATTACCTTACTAATCAAAATAATAAAATTCTCTCCAGTATAGTTTAATACAAAAGAACAAAAAGGTTTTTCTTTTGGATCAGCAACAGTGTATCAAAGTGGAATCACAATGGTTCATCAGAAATTGGGAAGTCAAAATAGTAATTTTATGTATGACTTGACAATGTCTTCCTTTTCTTACAACAATTGCTTCATATATAACGATATTTCAGTAAATAAAACTTATTGAACAAGCGATTCTTTAAGCCCAGAGTTGTGCAGATATTTTTCTTTTATCCTGAGGAGAAGCTGCACAGGACTAGTACAACATAAAGGTTGTATCATACTATCTGCAGGGCTGTCAATAGAGCAAAAGAAGTATTTGCCAGACTGGACCGCATTTAAAGAACACACTAGACAGATAGGGCACATAAATGATCCATCCTGGAACGCAGGCCGATAAGAGACACCGCGGACACCAACATCTCTCTGCTACCTAACGGCCGTTCATCTCTCCACTCCTACCCAGGATTTCCACATCCACCTGGCATATTTGACCACCATCTTTCATCGGGTCTCCATTATTACACTGATCTCCCGGATCCATCTGAAGCTCAAGTATAGACTTAGATATATATCATATCGTATGAACTTTATCATCGAGATTGTCGCTGCACCCGACTCATCTTATGGACACTTGCACTCAACTGTTTTCTGATATTGGTTGGATCCTTTTCCAGCACATTGTTGAATTGACTATTGTACCAATTGTTTTTATCTCATGTTTATTTCATGTCACTTAATTTATGATTGCCATCTCCTTGTTTGATAAAGTATGCAATCATCCTTCAACATCTAGCCTCAATCAATTCATAACAATTATAGGTTTAAGCGCAGAATATATATTATATCATGTGTACTTGATCAGGTTGGACTCTCCTGTTTATTCAGTTGCTTACCTATATACATTCCTGTTAGTGCGCTCCTAATCCTTTCCACATAAAGGAGCATGCCTTATCTCCACTCTCGGGAGATGCTTCTGCAAAATAGAAGGGCCTGCATAAAAATCTACCACTTTAAACCCTTTCATTAAATAAAATATTACTCTGTTTAGCCTCATTTATGACTTAAATTAATCATGATAGTAACAGGTGTGCACTTAGGGACAGTTTCCAGTTGCCCGGTATTCTCCCCCATGCTCTACTCCCCACCTCCATCTTCAGTATACAGAGACCAGTAATTGACCTTTTCTTGTAGTCCGGTGCCCCAGTGACGTCACGGGGCTGCTGGAAGAAGGTACGGACTGTGCAGCCTATTACTGCTATGCACGGCCCACCACCTCTGCTCTGGTAGTCTTGTTTTTGCATTGCTCTGCAAACCTAGATACACAAGCCTTTGCTCCATCCAACCAAGTCCTGCCATTGGTCAGTGCAAACTTCTGCTCCTCTGCAAGCCCCAGCATCCTGCTCTCCACACCCATGCTTCGTGGCAGAAATTTAGATGCACTTGTGCAGTTCAAGGAGCATTGCGCTACCAAAGTGGTGATGCACTGCAGTTTTGTGCTTTGTAAGTGAGGCTCTGAAATGCATAATCTTAGTTTAGCTGCTCTGTAAGCCTAAATTAGCATTTCCACCCAATTGTGTCACTTTGGTTTTACAATTAATAACAATGTACATCCCTGCAAATGAGCAAGTACTTTGTGAATGTAGCAGAGGCGGAACTAGCGAGCTGTGGGCCCCAGTACAGAGAAGCGGGGAGGAGGGAACTGGGGCTCACAGCTCACTAGTTCCTCTGCAACGCACCTGCTGCACCAATGGTAGTTCCACCACTGGATATTGATGTTCACATGGCAAGCTCTGTAAGAGACAAGAAAAGAATGTCTGTATTATGGCACTCAGGAGTCCACCAAGGAATTGCTTTTAAATAAAAATGTATTATGAACTTCATTGGGGTAATTCACTTGTCCGCAGAGTGCCTCCGTAACGGTCGCGGATTTCCATGGGCTGCAAAGGGAAATCTGTGATGTTGGGGTACCATAGTACCCAAAAATGTGCTCAGCCGCAATGTTCAATCGAACCCCCTATTAGTCAATATTGAAATCAATCTCTTAATCTAATTACTCCTTCAGTGAAATTTAAAATCTCAAATGTGCTATATTGTTATGTGAATACTAGTGAATCAAATTTTTCTTCTACCAAATGGTCATTGTGTGAGATTATTTTATTTATTTATTTTTAGTTGATATTCTAATTATTTCTGTATTGCTGGAACATTTTATTTTAAAGCCCTTATAATCATCCACTTTCAATTGCTTAATAGAGTGAAGCATAGTAAGTCTATTGTGCTATTTGTGCTCACATTGAAATAGTAAAATTTTCAATGTTTTATTATGTAAATAAGTTGTTCTCATATACAAATCACAGTCACTCCTTATTGATGGGGCATTACTCATTTTATCATACACACTATATTCAATTATGCAAGAATGATCTCTGTAAACTTCTAAAATTCTCTGTACCAGATCGGGGGGCATATGCCACCCTGCTACTGGCCCAGCCCCTCTGGCTGTCACTAAAGTTTTTGTGTATATAGTTCCATTCAGTTGTCCTTTAAATCTTGTCTCTTACTCAGCATCTGTCATTTGCTGATCTACCGGGTCACCAGAAGCCGGGTTGGCGGACTGTTCTTCTTTCTTCTGAATGGTCCAGTCTTGTAAGCTATCAGTCCACTGTGATATTTGTCCCCCCAAAACAAATTAAACACAAAAAGTGTTGCACCCCAAAAAAAGTCCATACCCTATTCCAAATGTGATGAAAAAAGCCCAAAACCAAGTAGAAAAAAATAGTTCATACCATATTCCGAAGTCAAGGGGAAAAAATTAAAACAAGCCCAAAACCCTATTCCAAATGTGTATTTTTTTCTTTTCCTTGACTTTGGAATATGGTATGGACATTTTTTGTCTACCTGGTCTTGAGCTTTTTTTCGTCACATTTGGAATATGGTATGGACTTTTTTTTGGGTACCACAATTGTTTGGTTTAATTTGTTTTGGGGGGGACAAATATCACAGTGGACTGAAAGCTTACAAGACTGGACCATTCAGAAGAAAGAAGAACAGTTGGCAAATAGGACTGTTTTTATATATTTTTAATAAAAAATTGTGGTATTAAAGAGGGTTGTGTATGTGGGTATATTTTGGTATGTGGGACTCGCTCGCATGGCCGTTTTAATGCCGGCAGTGTCACTGTCTGCACTTTCACTGTCTGAAATCAGACTGTCTGTGTATTTTATATGCGTTGGGATTTCTTCACTCTCAGTATTTATAACGTTAGGTATTTTTTGCAGGTCATTAGTTTCATTGTCGATATTTCTTCCATGTCAGTAGTTATAAGCAAAAGAAAAAACTTTACTTGACACTAATGGATATAAAACACCGTATGGAGCCTCCAGACGCAGCTGTATTGGGGACAGTGTCGCTCTCCGCTAATTTAGATAAACCACAAGAAAAAATACACAGCGCAGAGAGGCAGATACACACGGTGTATATTAATATGGATATATATTAATTAAATTCATCCAAGGAAATAACAAATATAAGTATTTATTGACTGAGTATTTATAACATTAGGTATTTCCTCCTTGTCAGGATTTTCATTGTCGGCATTTTCATTTCAGTCATATTTGCATCTGTGTTTTCAGTGTAGGAAATATGACCCACTGATTACAGGGCGTGTTAGTTTGTCTCGTGATTAATTTCACACAATTCTGCCTTTAGAAATCTTCAGTGTAGTCCTGGTCCAAGTGGTCATTTGAGAACTAGGTTGAAGTTTGTTATTTGTTTACTGTGTTATCTATGATCCAATAAATATACAAACTATTGTTTTCCATTTCTATTCTCTGAGGACATTATGTTCCCTTTAAACCTATTACAAATCTCTACCATCATTATCTGTGTATGTGTTCTATATTGTCTTCACATGTTCGGAGTACAGTATAATCACATTCTATAAGCACTGATCTGCTGGTCATTGACTTTCCAGTGACTGAATCTGGTTGGAATGTTAATATTCATTTTATCTCTCCTCATTCCCTTGTGCCGCACTTCCAGGGCATAGAGGCGAAGTAAATAAATTTGGCACTAGTGTGCAAAATGAAGCTTTGTAAACAAGTGGTTTAGTAATCTCATTACTAGGTTACACCACCAATCAGCTTCTTACACTAGGGCCTTTAGATGCCCCTTGCTCTATTTACTCTAGTTCACTTGCGTCTAATGCATACTTGCCTACTCCCGAATTTCAGAAAGTCCCGGGAGAGTAGGCAAAGGTCCCGCATTTGCCGAAATTCACGGCAGTGAATGGAGGGGGAGCGGTTTAATTGCGTCAGTAAGACCCTAAGACCCCCCTCCCCCTCCATTCAGTGACGTGAATTTCAGCGTTTCATAGTGGGGGCAGAGCTATGGTGACGCGACAATGTCACCACGCCCTCCTCCTACCCCTTGTCTTAAAATCTTATGTATGGTCTAAGGTCAGGAGTGGTGGCTACTTTTGGACACTGCCCTCTCACACTCCTTCCGCAAAGGTGATGGTTACCACATTTAACATGCGGTGTCACTGTTGTTTTCCACTGGGTAACCAGCTTTAGGGGTAGATTTATCAAACCTTTTAAAAAGAAAAAGGTGGAGGTGTTGCCCATAGCAACCAATCAGATTCTAGTTACCATTTTCTAGAATGTTCTAGATAAATGAGAGCTAGCATCTAATTGGTTGCTTTGGGCAACACCTACATGTTTCCTTTTTTAGAAAGTTTGATAAATCTACTCCTTAAAGAGTAAATGCGAGTTGCATAAATTAAGTCATTCTGTGTTAAATATTAGTTTAACTCTTGTTCAATCTGTATCTGTCAATCTGTTTACTTAGGAAATCAGTTTGTTTTTCCTTCCTGCCATATCCCTGTGAAAGCCCATCATGTCATATGACTGACTGTCCTGTAATCAGACTCAGTGTACAGTATTATAAAACAAGAAAACAAATATTTTCTAACAAGGAGAATTTGTGTGTTTAGCTCTCTTTCTAAAAGTAATATGAATCTCGTGTTACTCTGATTAGTTCATTGACTGTGTTAAAAAAGAGAGAAACATTTGGATTTCTGTGTTGCTTTGTATTGGCAAATAGTCCGTACATACATTGTTCAGTGAATTTTGCAATAGTACCCACAAGCTATTTAAATCTCTTTGTTTTCACACTTTGTTCAGACAATATTGCAGAACAAATACAAGGAAAAAACAATATGACATAAATATTGGTTCTACGCAATATCCTATCAAAGCGGAATTTCCATTATCATTGTAAAAGAGAAAGAGTCTAGAGGGGAAATATGGAAGGAAGGGAGAGGAGGAGGAACAAGGGGGGGGGGGGGGGGTATAGAGGTGGGGAGGGCTAAGATCTCTCTTTTACATACTGCCCAGAACGGGGGAGCCATGATGTCTGTACCATGGGGTCCATGTCTAGTGAAATTTGGGAAGAGTGCTGTTAAGGAGGGCTGTGATATATTCCATGGATGAAATGTGCCATAGTTTATTTATCGATCCTGATTTAGTAGGGAAGAGTGTTTAAAAAGCTATTTAATTAACACAGGAACTTATTTGCAATATGGCTTAGAGCAACACAGACAATGAATGATATATAGCCATAAGTAATGACAGTTTTTCTGAAAGTTGTTATTGTCACAGTAATGTTCAAGTGGTGATGCAAATTCCATAGCAGATATTGTTCATTTAATTGTGAGCTTTGTAGCGTGATGCATTCTTGGGGAATTAGTACATATGGGGCCTTATTCATGTTCGGACGTAAGTCTGTTTCCGTACCGTATCTTGCATAAAATAGCTTTGCGCATGCTCAGAAACAGACCTTACACCAATGAACGTAATTACAATGCAGTTCATGTCCAAACACAAATGACACTTACTACTGCCCACGACTTGAATTGCGCAACGGGGTGGGAAGGGGTGGATGAACATAGACAATGTACAGTAAGGGTGCTGCGATTGTGCCAACGCAGATATGGCCCATTCAAGTCCTGGGTTGCTCTTAAGTACACTTTGTTTTAGACATGTAACTTGCACCAGCTACAGAGCAGGTGTAAGTGCCGACTGACTGGCACAGCATAGTCTTTTTTTGGAAAAGCACATATATGCCTACCACTAGATAGCACAAATCATGTGTATGTAAGCAAGGGCGTAGGAACAAAGATTTTCATGGGGGAGCAAAAGGCCAGGGACTACTATAGGGCTTGGAGCTCCTTTTTCTCACATTTGGTATCTAGTTTTGTGACTTCCTAAAATGTCTGCAGCTTGAATGACGTCAATTACAATGGCCAGAGTGAGATTTACAATTTTAAAGCGGCAATGGGTGGACCCGCCTGAATTACATTATACAGGCGGTGAGTCTGCCCGTTACCACTTTAACACCGTCGATCTCACTCTGGCCATTGTAACTGACGTCATTCAAGCTGGAGGCATTTTAGAAAGTCGCAGTTTACATCTGCCGGCAATTAACCGTGTGGGGAATGTGGTATGTCTGCTATATGGTAAGTCCCTAATTCCTCCTTGTCAACCTTATACCAATTGCAATTTTTACGTAGCGCTAACTGTCATCAGCATTATTGCAGCCGGAAAAACCTACCCCACCCAAGCTGACAAATAGACTCACAATTTTAACTGTAGCTTTGTACCAAGTGTTAAAACAAGGAAGGGGTGAATACTTATATAAACAATTAGTTTAATTTGTGTTGATCACATAAATTTACTAAATTTACTGGGCAGCACAGTGGCCTAGTGGTTAGCACTTCTGCCTCACAGCACTGGGGTCATGAGTTCAATTTCCAACCATGGACTTATCTGTGTGGAGTTTGTATGTTCTCCCTGTGTTTGCGTGGGTTTCCTCCGGGTGCTCTGGTTTCCTCCCACACTCCAAAAACACATACTAGTAGGTTAATTGGCTGCCATCAAAATTGACCCCAGTCTGTCTCTCTCTCTCTCTGTCTGTGTGTCTATGTTAGGAAATTTAGACTGTAAGCTCCAATGGGGCAGGGACAGATGTGAGTGAGTTCTCTGTACAGCGCTCCGGAATTAGTGGCGCTATATAAATAACTGATGATAGAATGCTAGTAAAATTAATTTCATTAAAGCCAGTGGGTATGAGGCAACGGCATTTTTTTTAGTCAAAATTAATGCCAGATAACTTACCAATATCGCAAGAAAAAAAGGGGACAAAGAAATAGCGCTATTCTCTGACTATTTCAAAACACCAAACAATTTGTAATTAAAATGTTAATTTAATGTAAGTAAACATCAAAACCAATTGCATTTCCACAACATATAAAATACTTATCCACTGCAATTTATCAGATAGCATGAATGAAACATAATAACAAAAATCCACCTCTTAAAGCGCTTGTAAGTTATTTCTAGCATGACTATTTATTCAATCCTGGGGTGCACTCCCAGAAAGTCAATATTACACAC